>NC_048219.1:53473379-53473818 GCF_002007445.2 Ailuropoda melanoleuca | reverse complement strand
TTGGTCATGATCTCTCCCCTTTCATTCATAAATTTATTAATTTGGGTCCTTTATTCTTTTGAATACGTCTGGCTAGTGGCTTATCAATCTTATTTATTCTTTCAAAGAACCAGCTTCTAATTTTGTTGATCTGCTCTACTGTGCTTCTGGTTTCTAATTCATTGATCTCTGCTCTAATCTTGATCAACTGCCTTCTCGTGCATGGTTTAGGCCTGCTCTTCTGTTCCAGCTCCAGCTTCTTAAGGTGAGAATATAAAGACTGCATTTTAGATTGTTCTATTCCTTTGAGTGAGGCTTGGATGGCTATGTATTTTCCCCTTAGGGCCACCTTTGCAGTGTCCCACAGGTTTTGGACTGATGTGTTTTCTTTCTCATTGGTTTCCATAAATTGCTTATGTTCTTCTTTAATTCCCTGGTTTACCCAATCATTCTTAAGCAA
>NC_048219.1:53464349-53473279 GCF_002007445.2 Ailuropoda melanoleuca | reverse complement strand
CTTGTAGACAGCATATGGATGGGTCATGTCTTTTTATCCAATCTGCAACCCTGTGGTGTTTTATGGGAGCACTTAGACCATTCACATTGAGAGTGATTATTGAGAGATATGATTTTAATGATGTCATGCTGCCTGGGAAATCTTTTGTTTCTATAGATTGTAAATTTCTGTTCTGTATCACTCTTGGGGTCTTTTTACTTTTATAGAACCCCCCCTTAATATTTCTTGTAGGGTTGGCTCGATGGTCACATATTCTTTCAGTTTCTGCCAGTCTTGGAAGCTCCTTGTCTCTCCATCCATTCTGAATGACAGCTCTGCTGGATAAAGAATCCTTGGCTGCATGTTCTTCTCACTTAGTGCTCTGAATATGTCTTGCCAGCTTTTTCTGGCTTGCCAGGTCCCTGTAGACAGGTCTCATGTTTATTCTGATGTTCTTCCCTCTGTACGTGAGGATTCTCTACCCCCTGGCCACTTTCAAGATTTTATCCTTGGATCTAAGATTTGTGAATTGTACTAGTATGTGATGTGGTATTGATCTGTTCTCATTGATCATGGGAGGGGTCCTCTCTGCCTCTTGGACATGAATGCTTGTTTCCTTCACCAGATTAGGGAAGTTCTCACCTACAATTTGTTCAAATATCTCCTCTAGACCCCCTCAGGGATGCCAATGATTCTGACATTGGAATGTTTCATAGAGACAGTAACCTCCCATATTCTAATTTCTTGAAATTGGAGTTTTTTAAGCTATGTTCCCTCTTTTTCCTTCTTTTCTATCGTCTCATCTTCCAACTCACTAATTCGTTTTTCTGCCTCATTTACCATGGCTGTCAGAGTTTAGACTGCATTTGATTCATAACATTCTTAATTTCTGCCAGATTTGTTCTCACTTCTGCCCTTAGAGATTCTATATTTTTGTTAATATTTTCATTAATATTTTTTTCAAGCCTGTACATCATCTTGACCATTGTTACTCTGAACTCCATTTTTGACAATTTAGTTATATCCATATCCATTAGTTCTGTGGCAGAGGCCATAGTCTCTGTTTCTCTCCTTTGTTGGGGGTTCCTCCTCCTTGTCATTCTGATGAGGAGTGGTTGCGGGGATGTACAGGGCCCAAATTATTGACCAGGACCCAAGCAATGTGCACTTGTTTCATAGGGACCTTAGGGCTGTGGGCTTCTTGTTTTTCCACCCTGCCTTCTGGGGGAGGGGCCTGCCACACTGATACTCAAGCAACCCTGTTTGGGTAGAACTGTCCGGTCCCCTGTGAGGAGGGGTGGGGATGGGCACAATGCAAACCTGTTTTTACGGGCTTTTGTTCTCTGGAGGCTTTCCCCGGTGGCTTTCTGTGACTCTTCTGAGAGTCAGAGCAGCAGTGGCTGCATCCAAGCCTCTGTCTCAGAACAGAGAGATCACAGTCTGCTCTTCACTGAGCTCTCCTGGCCACTTCAACTCTGTTTCTGTTGGTGCTGCTAAAAACCCCACAGCGACCTGGATTGTGTGCCCCACAGCTGTTCTCCCAGTCCTTGCTCCCAGGGCTTACACATCTCTGCCCTTTGTGCTTCTAACACTGCCAGCTGCCCCTGGTTCCTGCGTGCGTTCCCGAGCTCCCTGTTTCAGTGTGGTTCACTCGCGCCAAGCTCTGGTTTTCAGTCTGGTCACGTGCGCACTCCTGAGCTCCCGGTTTCAGATTGGTTAGGATTAACAATCTTAATATTAAATGAGGTTACATCCAGGGCAAACAGAAAAAGAGTCAGTGCAAATCAGAAAACTGAAAACTATTAAAAATCATAAGAATTGGGGGGAATAAGGCTCTTAGATTATCTCTATACAAATGGCATGACAATATATCCAGAAAACCAGAGAATTAATACTATATATTAGTATACAAAATCATATATAGAAAGATAGAAAATAACCAATTGAAGTGAAAAGACATTTATAATAACAGCACAAAAATTAAATACTTAGGAGTAACCTTAATAATAAATGTGGGAAAAAAAGGAAAAAAACTGTAAAAACACTCCTGAAGACACAAAAGTAGACCTGAACAAATTGAAAGCATTCCTCATCATTAGAAAATTTTAAAATTTATCTTTCCCAAATGATACAGATTTAAGATGATCTCTCAAAAATATACTGACAGTTTTTGTTTTGTTTGAAGCTAGACTACTTTATTTTAAAGTTCATTTGGGGAAAAAAATGCAAGAAAAACTAGTAAAAATAAAACCTAACAAAGAAGAACCCTAATGCTACTGCACTCTCACTAGATTAACTGAAATTAAAAAAATAATAAAACCAAAGGTTTAGCAACTGAAATGCACACACATTAGGTAAAAGAATGGCAGTTCCTTATACAACTAAACATTCACCTGCTCCACGCCCCCCAAATTTTACTGCTAGCTACTTTCCCAAAAGAAATGAAAAACTACATTTCCCCAGAGTTATTTATCAGTGTTCATTAGTTTTATATATAATGGCCCAAACTGGAAACAGTCCAAGGATCTATCAGTAAAAGATAAATAAACAAAGTATGGTATATTCATACAATGGAATACTACTCAGCAATTAAAAGAAATGATTTACTCATACACACAACATAGATGACTATCAAAACATATTGCTGAGTGAAAGAAACTTGAAACAAAAGTGTGCTTAGTGTATGATTCAGTTTTATGAAGTCTAAGAACAAGCAAAACCAATTTATGGTGGGGAAAATATCTAAATAGTAATTGTCTTTAGAGTATGACTGGGGATTTACTGGGAGAGAGAATGAAAGAACTTTACTGTCTCACAAGGTATATTGCTTTGTGAGAACTTACTGGATGATACACTAAAGATTTATGTATTTCATTGTATGAAAATTTACTGTAAAAACATGAGAAAACTCTAAACAATATTTAATTCTATTCAATGTTATAGATACTGAAGTATTTGGGAGGATGACAGTGATATCTACAATTTACTTTGGAATGCATCCAAAAAATAAGATGGACTGATGAATAGACAGAGGGATGGATAGATGAATAAGTATGTAATAAAGTGAGCTTAGAAGAAAATTAATGTTAGACTATGTGTGGTAGTATATGAGTGTTTAGTGTAAAATTCTTTCAACTTTTCTTAACATTTGAAATGTTTTCATGGTAAGATGACAAAATTGGCGAGGGGGGGAGTGAAGGGCAGTAGCACTCCCAGAAATGAAAACATGTTATAATGCTTCTAAAATTTATCAAGTTATATGCTATTGTTGCAGGAATACATATGCCAGTGGACCAGAATAGACTATCTAGAAATTGACTTAAGTACAGATGAAAGTTTATATATGATAAAGGTGACCTCTCAAATCACTGAGAAATGATAGACATTTTAATAAATAGTGTTGACATATTAGATAACCATTTGGATAACAGATAAGATTGGATGCATACTGCCAAACATCATAATAAATTCCAAATGGATAAGGTTTGTGTGTTAGCCAGGGTTCTCAAGAGAAACAGAACCAACAGGGAGGGAGATTTATTTTAACAAATTAACTCATGCAGTTGTGGAGGCTTAGTGAGTCCAAAATTTGATGGGGTAGGCTGGCAGGCTAGAGACTCAGGGAAGAGTTATAGTTTGGGTCCCAAAACAGTCAGCTGGCAGCATTCCTTCTTATTTGGGGGAGGTCAGTTCTATTAATGCCTTCAACTGATTGGATAAAACCCTCCCACACTATGGAGGGCAATCTGCTTTACTCAAAGTCCACTGACTAAAATGTTAATCTCATCCCAAAAACACCTTCACAGAAACATCCAGAATAATATTTAACCAAATATCTGGGCATCTAGAAGTAATACAAGTAAAATATTAATAGTTTTGACTATTTAATACATGTTGCATGGCAAAAAAAAATACACTATAAGCAAATTCAAAAGGCAAGTAGGTTTAGATTTAATTATAAATACAGATAAACATCTTTTTTGGTTTTTTTCCAAATGAAATATAGGGAGGATACTGAAATGTAGTAAACTGATTACCTACAGGTATGTGTGGATATAGAAAGCTAGGGAATGAGTAAGGATATTCTTAGTATACCTCTGTGTTATCATCCAGTCAGGAGACCAGAAACCATGTAAATTATATTGGCAATATAAGTTAGGAGCTTATGTAGATGAATGTTGGAAGAATGAAAAGGCAACTGTGGAACACTGAGGTAATGCAGAGATTATAACTGCCTGAAGCAGCTCTTAGCCAAAAAGCTAGGAGAAAAGGAAGAAAACTGAAGGAGGAAATTTGCAAAGTTGTAACACATTTTTCTGAACACAGGGCACTCCCCAGATGGTGCTAGAACCTCAGAAGCTCTGAGGAGAGGCATCATGAAACTGGGACTCAGACGACTGAAAAAAATAGTGTTCTTAGGGGCTAGTCAAAAGTATTGGAAGAAGTGATAAGCTGAAACAACTATTACTAGAAAGATCTCCCACTGCCTGGTTAAAGGGTTGTTGCTGGAGAAACTCAGAAAGGAACAACAAATAAACAAGAAGAAATAAGCCCTTTCTCCATCTTCTTTCTTTTCTCCAGTCTCCTGTGACACCCTATGGTAGAACTTAATAGGACAAAAAGTGGAAAGGGTAACATATAGTTTAGAGAGTGCCAGCATCACAGAGAACATGAAGGTGTGTTTGGAGCTAAGAGACAATAGCCAGCACAGCCCACTTCTTTGGCTACTCAATGGCCATACATACATTTTTAAACACATATGGAATCTTGTAATGAAGTAACATTTTTAGGCTTTCATGAACTTGATAAAATGTGTTAAAATTTTATGCACCCATCCCTCATTCAAATATAACTCTTCTCTCCTTCTCCCCTAAAAGGGTAAACACAAAGTCTTAATTATATAGACATACATTTCTGGACAATGTTAATTACTCCCAAACACAATTGCAGTTAAACTTGACTATTATGTAACCTAAAGAAAAAGAAATTGAAAATAAGCCAACAAACAATTCTTATATAAAATAATAAAAGGAACAGAGATTAAGAAAAAATNAAAAGGGTAAACACAAAGTCTTAATTATATAGACATACATTTCTGGACAATGTTAATTACTCCCAAACACAATTGCAGTTAAACTTGACTATTATGTAACCTAAAGAAAAAGAAATTGAAAATAAGCCAACAACAATTCTTATATAAAATAATAAAAGGAACAGAGATTAAGAAAAAATAAATCTTAGGAGTGCCTGGTTGGCTCAGTTGGAAGAACATGAGACTCTCGATCCTGTGGTTGTGAGTTCAAGCCCCATATTGTGCATAGAGTTTACTTAAAAATAAAATCTTTAAAAAAAAGAAGAAAGAAAGAAAGAAAGAAAGAAAGAAGAAAAGAAAGAAAGAAAAAATAAATTTTGAGCAATGAAAACACTTTATATTTTCAAAAATAAATCAATAAAGATGTAATAAAAGCAGCAAAATTAATTACACACAGAAACAAATGGATGCAACTATATCAAATGGACAATATAATTACATAAGAATAACAGAATGAATTTAAATATCTTTTGACCATAATATTTCAGCTATACATCCTGGATATATTCTAACTACAAAGACAGCAAAAATAGCTTTATCTTTACTCAGTGGCAGTGTGGTTTGAAGGATTTTATTTAAGTCTTTCAATTAATAAGTGAAAGATGATGATGATGGAGAAGGATGAGAAGGAGGAGATGACAGATGATAGGTAGATAGATGATAGATAGGTAGATAGATAGATAGATAGATAGATAGATAGATAGATAGATAGACAGACAGAGTGCCAGTGAGTAAATAGATTATTGTTATTTGGGAACCAGAATTCTCACTCAGAGAATAAAGTATAAGAGAAAGAAAGGAAGAAACTGGAGGTCCTGGTAAGAACACATTTTATTTTTCATTTATTTCCTGGCTCTGCTCAAAAAAAAAGCCCTAGAAATGGAATCCCAGTAACACTGAACAAACTGGCACAGATCTTGGTCTGTAAATGCCATTTTGTTTTGTAACTACTATTGGAAGAAATAACTGATCACAAACGTGGGCAAAGAAATAAAATAGCTTTTTATGCCTGAAAGTGCCCCAAAACTATCAAAGGATTTAAGAGGTTTCCACTAAGTTTGGGGAAATTTAAGCATAAACAGATAAAATAATTTTAATAAATTATAACACATTAAACTCTAAAAATCCATGAATTCTACCCCTGCCAAAGAGAGAGAGAGAGAGAGAGAGAGAGAAGGAAAGAAGGAAGCCTCATCTTTACAGAAGCCTTCCAGCTAATAAATGTAGAAGGAAAAACGTAAAAACACTATTTTGTAAATGCCAGTGTAAAAATAGATTTAGGCAAGGATTTCAGTGGATGTTGAAACCATTAGAGAAGGTTACTGAGAACATAAAATCCGAAGTCTTTTAAAGCTTTGGAGAAACAGAGTTCCCTACACGTTATGTATTAATTATAAAAGATAACAGATATCTTAATAGTGAAGAAGTCTCACCAACCTTACCTTAACTAAGTCATCAACTTAACATTACCTAGAAAGAGGCAAAATTACCTTATGTACTTTCTGATGCAATGCACTGAGAAGGTAGTATCACCTATTTGGTATTATTTCCAAAAATGTTGAATATGAACTTACTCATAAGAAAACAATCACTCAAACCCAGATTGTGTGACATTCCACAAAACAATTTTCTGAACTATTAAAAAATATGATTTAAAAAGAGGAAAGTAGGGGAGCTTAAATTAAGGAAGACTTAAAGAAACAAACGCAATCTGTGATCCTTGATGGATTCTCAGTGAGAAAAAATAGCTATCAAAGACATTATTAGGACACTGGGAAAATTAGAATATGGATTATATATCAGACAGTTAGTATCAATGTTACATCCCTTGAGACTGATAATATTATTATGGCTACACAGAATGTCCTTATTCTTGGAAAATAAATGCCGATGTATTTCAGGGTGATGCATCAAAATGCCTGAGACATTCTTCTCAAAGTCTAGCAATTTGCACATGTATGTAGATAACAAAAGATAAATGTGGCAAATGGGTGAATTTAAGAGATGCTTATATGCCTGTTCCTTGTACTTTTCTTTCATCTTTTCACAGGCAGCTCTAAGACTAGAATGGCCCTTCGAAATTGCTCCAAGCTGGGCTAAGGTGACCAGGCTTTCATGTCCCTCCACCCACATTACCTGTCATCTGATGGGGGCTGACCTAAAAAAAAGCATGGAGTGAGCAGGGTCACTCTCCACCAGAGGCAGTCCCGGAAGGGGATTCCTGAAAGCTTTCTGTCTGCAGCACTCCCAACAGCTAGGCTAACAAGTGCCCCTTATAGGGGTATCTGGGCAGCACATCACAGTGTCCACTATGAATGCTTCAAATACATAAAGAAACTTCAGAAGTTATTGCCAGAGGGGACGTTATTTCCCCAGCCAAAGAAAAACAAATGGAAGGCGGATCCTCTGCACCGATGTGACTCTTGATAACACTCCACATTCTCTCCTAGTATTGTTATTGCTGCCAAGGATTTATTTTTGCGGCTATCCATTTAAGCCAACTTGTGTTTAGGAGATTCTAAAGAAAACAACTCTCTTCACCCTGAAATTATGTGCCTGGTTTAGCTGAAAGAAATATGGTAATACATAATCTTAACTGAAACATAGTACAGCAATTTTCCTCTGAGAAGGTCAGGGTTAACCTTCAACACCCTTACTCGCATAAGGAAACATCTTTAACTTGTATCAGCATATTTTCATTAAGTTCACATTGCCCTTCAAGGTGCAAAAGGGCTTTCATCTCTAAGAAGGCAACAACTAATTAGAAATAAAGTTGCAAGAAAGGCACACATTAAGCTGCAAGAATGGCACAGTCATTGCAAGCAAAGCATTCCAAAGGATCTAGAAAACACTTAGAAGTGCAAAATAGAAACCAGAAACGGGGCTCTTTCACATGAGGCATTTCAAAAGTGCAGTGGCCTTTCTGTTTCAATTTTACCATTCATAAAGGGATGGGGGAGAGGGGCGCACACTAATTTAAAGGGCATTTTTTTCTGGTGGCTCAATGGGATGGGGTCTTCAGTTTGTGAAGTACAGTCACAATTGCAAATGGTTTATCCTTTTGTTCCCAGGGTATAAACCATTATTTCATCTGGAACTTCCAAGTCTGACATTCAGAATACAACTATCAATTGGTATCTGTAACCTGAAAATTAATTTCTCGTTCATTGCATATTTAAAGGTAGGAGATTATAGCTGATACATGGGAAACCGCAATACCATAGAAGTGCACAAAGATCCTCTCCCTGACTATGTATCCAGTTTTAAATTTTCATTTAGAAGAACAGCATCATGCCTGACACAGAATAGGCATGCAATATGTATTCGTTGTATAAATTTTCATGTCTCCCCAACAGAGAAAACACTGTCATTTTTAGGAAGTATAAAACTAATCATTAGGTTTTTTCTCGTCGCTAATGAAATCAAGACCGCANACAGTATGAGGCCCTGTCCATCAGGTCTGCAAGGAGCCTGGTTGCAGATTTCTGAGGAGGACCTGGTCCCCTGGGAATAGCCCTTAAGGGGGGGGCTTCCTTATGTCATGGTCACTCAGGGCAGGGATGACAGCATCAGCATGGGCTCTCAGGAGGGCCTGCAGGAGGGTGAGGTAAGGCAGGTAGGAAAGGAGAGGTGGGGGAATGGCTGGGAGGTTGTGGTTTATAAGGAAGGGTCGGCCGTACAGCAGCTCAAATGGGCTCAATCCTGAAGGTCCGCCGGGGGTTGCCCTAAGCCTGGTAAGGGCCAGGGGCAAAAGTGTGGGCCATGAGAGACGGGTCTCTAAGGTCAGTTTAGTGAGCTGAGCCTTAAGCAACCCGTTGGCCTTTTCCACCTTACCCGATGACTGAGGGTGGTATGGAAT
>NC_048219.1:53359790-53460195 GCF_002007445.2 Ailuropoda melanoleuca | reverse complement strand
TTGCGATTGGTTGTCCAATTGATATTGGGGCCAGGCGACAGTACAGTAATGTATGAGGCGTCACCTTCGTAGGTCCTGATCCAATTTCAGGGTTCAAAGATTGGCCAGGAGACAGCCCAGTGGCATTTTAGGGTCGAATTTGGACTGGGAGGTTCCCGTGGCCCCTTCACCTAGCAACTCAGGGCACGGAGGAAGGCGTCCCCTCGTCCAGTGTGCTGAGTCGTGGTTCGGAAGGGAAGGTAGTTGCTGCGGAATGGGGACGTCTCCCGATTCCTCGGAACTCTGGGGGCCACCAGGTGGCCGGAGGGGGTTGCCCTGATGTGGCCGCTGTTAGGACAGGGCATCCCGGAGAAGGATCGGGAACCAGGGAACACTCACCACAGCAGGCTTCGAGAGATGTCTGGAGAGAGACAGAAAAGTCCCAGTCCACTTGAGAGGAGGAGAGAGCCTCCACGCCAGAGCAGGGGCTTGATCTCCTCCCGGGTTTCGGCACCAAATGTTAGGTTTTTTCTTGTCGCTAATGAAATCAAGAACGCAAAGGCAAACGTGGTCCAGGGGATGAGCTTTATTGCAAGCACCCTTGAGCGAGGTTCCGCAACTCGGGAAAGAGCGATGAGTCAGGGAAGTCGCGCCCAGGGCAAGGCAGCGAGGGTGTCCTTGTGTGTGTCCTCGGGCGAGGTTCCGTGGCTCCGGAGGGGGGAGTTGGGGAAGTCGCGCCCAGGGCAGGGCAGCGAGGGTTTTTATTGGGCACCGCTGGGGGTGGGGGAAAGTCTGTCTTGGAGAGTCATGGCAGAGTTTTATTGGGTACTGCTGGGGGTGAGGAAAGTCAGTAGGACGGGTTTCAGTTTCCCGCCTAGGTTTTGGTTTAAATCTTGGCGGGAGAGTCGGCCATCTTGGGAGTCCTTGGCCCCTTTTCTCGGCCAGCCCAACACTAATGTTACTGATTAAATGCTCTACATGTTCTGAGCAATTTTAATGGGTAGAATCTCATTAAGAGGACCTTATTTAACTATTGATGCTTTATTCTTCATAAGCTCCATCAAATAAATATTTGCCTAGCTTTGTGGATAATACTGCCCACCTTTGTTTAACAAAATACAATTTCTAAAAATCAACAGGCACATTGAGTGTCTACTTCATATCTTGGTCCAGTGAGTTTTTGTGGTATTTTTCTGGCCATGTGACTAATTCAGAAGATGTAGTATCTACAAATAGGTATTTTTTTCCTTTCTTTTTTTTCCCCTCAAAACCCCATGGGGTGGGGGAAAGCCCTCTGATTATTTTTCAGGCTGATATCAAATGTACATAAGATCATACTTAGGGGTTGTCAAAATGAATCAATTTTCTCAGTTTACCTTAAAATGGTTGCTAATATAAATTGAATAAATATGCTCACATGGGGACAGCAAGGAGGAAAAAGTCAATAGATTGGAAAATTCCTGCATATATGTATCTTGAAACAAGTTGCGAGAACTATTGAAAGGTTAATATTTGTGAGATAGGTGTAGTTTTAATCATAAATTTTAGAACTACGGAGTTTGACAAAACAGTCCTAGGGCAATTTGAGTTATTACTACTTACTTTCCAAAATATTTGGTACTGCCTTGACAGGACAGAAAAGATGAGTTGTTTGAAGTTGAGTGTAAAAATCTGTTTCCTATCAATTAAATCTGCCCCCCCCCCCCGCAACTTAAAATGTTTCTCAGTATGGTACTTGTTCTGGTGCATTTGATTTTATTTTGAAATGAGGGGTTTTTTGTACTTTGTTTGTTTGTTTTCTCCTTCTTGAGGTATTCATTTTGAATCTCTTTGTCAGGAAAACGAAGTTTTATCTCTAAATGAATAGCGTATGCAAAAAACTCAGCCAATGTTGAATTTCAATGAACTTGGTGGTTCTAATGTCATGAAACTCTGTCAAATGTTAACAGAAATTATAGATAGAATTCTTAAGGAAGCTTTCAAATCACAGCCTTTTCTGTCAGCATTTGATAATAACCTAACATCTATGATCTATCAAGGTACTGAACTGTGATAGTGAGCCCCTCAGGAAAAATCATGACATTCTTAGGCCAGTATAATAACAATATGCATTTCCAGTTTCAATAATTTCTAAGTTTTCTAAGTGTGGTGTGTTTTTGTTTTGTTTTTTTTTTTTAGTCTACTGTGTGGTAAATATGAAAAATAACGGACAATGAAAATATTCATTTGATATTTGGAAATATTTCTCATTAAAATGATTGTATGTTTACTTAACAGTTCTCTCTTTTCACATGGTAAGAAAGAAAAATTAATATGAAAATTTTATAGGCTTTTCTTTATTCTAATATTCTAATTTTCTTTATCCAAATATTCTAAATGGAGGCACAACAAATGTTATTTAATAGCTCAACCACTGCATTAAAATACATATATTTAAAAGTCTTTTTCATTTTATGTGTCAACAGCATTACACTTCCTTAAAGACAAGTATATAGTATAGATAATGTTGCTTACCTTAAGTTAGTCTTGCTTTTTAAAACAATGATGGAAAAATCTGTAGAAATCAATAATCAAGTGGTGGTGAATGCCTTGGAACTCTCTGTAGAGTTCAAAAGGCTGTCACTTTTACCTAACTAAAACCAACCTCATACTTCTTCCTGCCTCATCTAATACCTCCTATATTCTTTAATATTCAAGGTTGGAGAAGTAGAGCCATGAATAGAAATTTGGAAGCAAACACAATTCGAAGAAAACCCAAGGACTATCTTTATTCCTACCCTATTGGGCCCAGTGACAAATGATTCCATGGCTGCTGATCTTGATCCAAGCCATTACTTACACTACTGTGAGGGAATATCTGGCATACAGAATAGCTACCTTCAACAACAGGTGATGGAATTAAAGAGCCAAGTTATAATGAATTGCTCCATAAACAGCTGCAGCAAAAGTGCTGCACCATCCCATTCTTACATTGTAGGAAAGGGGGTTTATAGCAATATTTTTAGGTACATTCACAAGTAGATATGCTGTAAGCTCTGAAAGAATGGGGTCTTGTGTAAGTTCTGTTTCCTGCTATTTTCTGTATTCACTGGTCCTAGGACAGTGCCTGAGACAGTAAACAGATGCACAAAGAATGAATAAACTAAGGCTCAAGAATCACTGTTACCAGCTATTGGGGTCTCTTCCTTCCTCATAGTCTCACCAGTTCCCTGAAGCCAACCATACAAGCATAGTAAATATCCTTGGGCAGATATACAGGGGGTGTGTGTGTGTGTGTGTGTGTGTGTCTATTATAAATGGGACACAATAGTGATGAATATCCCAGCCAAGAATATGAATTAGCATTTCCAGATACTCTTTTTTAAGATATAACTGTTAAAGTTATGTAACTCGAAGTCAAAAACACAGAACAATGCCATGTTTAGATAGCCAAATTTTCCCAAATTTGAATGAATTATGGGAGTTATTCAAGATTTCAAATCTCCATTAGGGAGTTTTCCAATAGGGATTTAGGTTTTAATCTTTGCACTACTTGGAAGACTAGGAAACTTACCTCAACCAAAGTAATGATTAGTTGGGTTTTTTAAAAAAAAATTTTAAGATGTTATTTATTTATGTATTTATGTATGTATTTATTTATTTATTTATTTGAGAGAGAGTGTATGAGTGGGAAAAGGAGCACAGGGAGAGGGACAAGCAGACTCTATGTTGAGCATCGATCCTATGACCCTGAGATCATGACCTGAGCCAAAATAAAGAGTTGGATGCTTAACCAACTGAGCCACCCAGGCACCCCATGAGTAGTTTTTAAAAAACTTAAAGCTGAAAATCAAATCACAGATTGAATTTAAATCAAAGGGAATGAAAATATTTAAGTACAATGGAAATAAATCTTTGCAATGCAATTTATGCAATACAAATATAATTTGCTATTAATTTGGAGAATTGAGTCAAATTCACAAGTAGGATATTATTTGAATTATATTTTTATATCCACCAACAAAAATGAAGGAATTGTCTTCCTCAACTCACACTTTAAATGAACAATGCTTCCTAACTTTCTATTCGTGTGAGGTGTTTTTTGCTGTCTTCACAGTTTACATTAATTAGGGAATTTCTTTCAGGCTCTAACTCTTGCCCATATTCCTAAGTATCTTCAAACTGTTCTCATCCAAGAACTTCTGTGAGATTCAGGCCTATATATCTATATAGACATCTCCATATAGATGTTCTACAGGCTTTAAACTTTTCATGTCAAAGCTGATAGCATCATCTCCTGCCTAACCCCTAAATCCCCCTATTTTTACGGTATTTATCTCATTATCTACTTAGTTACTTCAAATACTACAAAGCCAAAACCAACCACTCTCCTTTCCTCACTCTCTATACACAATTTAATCATCAATTCCTATCAATTCTACCTCCTAAAGTTCTCCTTAATTTATCCACTTCTGACTCAGGCCATGATTGTCCCTATCTGGGCCAGCTGCCACATTCTGTTAACCAGTTTCTCCGAATCTGATCTCGGGTCTGCCACTGACACCGCCTCTGTTCATCTCTCATCTTGCAGCCAGAATGATCCTTACAAAGGACAAATCTGATCACTGTAGCCCATCTGACAAAACCCTTCAGTGGTTCCCCAGTGCCCTAAGATTTATTAACTTAGACACACAGTCTGACATTCAAGCATTTTATGATCTTCCCCATTCCTTTACTTCATTGACTAGACTTAAGAGATACTGAACTGCTCAAATAAGTCTTTTCCTCTCCGTTATGGATGAATTGTGTCCCCCGTACACCCGCCAAAATTCATATGTTGAAGCCCTAACCCCCAATGTGACTTTAACAAGATAATTAAGTTAAAATAAGGTCTTAAGGGTAGAGCCCTAATCTAATAGGATTGGTTTCCTTATAATAAAAGGAGGAGATACCAGAAGTCCATGCATCAGAGGTAAGGTCCTGTGAGGACCTTATCAAGAAGGTGACCATTTCCAAGCCAAAGAGAAAGGCCTCACAGAAACCAACCCCGGTGATGCCTTGATCTTGGACTTCTAGCCTCCAGAACTGTGAAAAACTGAATTTCTGCTGTTTAAGCCACTTAATCTGTGGTATTCTTTTATGGTCACCCTGGCAGACTAATACACCCTTCTTCCATTCTGAACCTAGAAATACCATTCTCCGATTTTTCTGCATCCCCTCTGCAGTCCCCACACTGCACAGACTAATTCCTGCTGGTCTTTCATGCCTCAGTGAAACTATTAAATCACTCAACAATCTTGACCCCAATTCTAGGCAATGCTGGATTAGTTGTTCCTCATCGATTACAGACACCATAGCTCCATATTGTTGTATTCAAATGGTCTAAGTTTAAAATTCCTAACTGCAAATTATTTGCAAGCAGGAAGTGTATTTTATACATTCCTTTATTCTCAGGGCCTGTAGAACAAGTACTCATCTATCTGTCGAACAAATGAATGAACAGTATCCAGGACATAGTAGATGCTCAATAATTGATAAATAAAAGACAGGTTACATCAAAACTTCCACCGAAATTGAAGAGAACTTCAATTGACTGTAATTAAAGAGCTATGTGTAACAGCAAAACTTCAGTAAATGAGCAAGTCAAGGAAGAATCAAGCACTTCAGTTTGATGCCCAGACATATGGGTAGCAGAGAATGCATAAACAACAGCAAAGCAGAGATCAGATAGCATATTTGGAATAGATTTAGACATTAGTAATTGTTCTACATCAAATAGCTTTGTGCATTTGTACAAGAGTGCAAATTTTATCTCCTTGGTTTCTTTTTCCTCTACATACACCTTTAGGAAAAATGGTTATAAAATAAACCTTTTAAGATTTCATGAGATATTTCATGTTTGGTCCTTCTAATGGTTCTATTAAGTCTCTTCAAAGGGGCACTTTTCTACGAGAGCAAACTTGAAAGAACAGAACATTTATTCCAAAAGCAATTTCCTTCCCCAGTTATCTTCTATATTCCCTTGGCAGTGTTTTTCGACAGTTTTACTTGAATAAGAGCTTATTTGGTCCCAAACTAGTTTCTCCGGCTGCTTGAACTTATACTCAAGTCTCAGACCTTTGTGTGTGACCCCCTGATCTGCTACCATGGAAATGACTACAATCATACAAGTACATATTTTATTGCAAGATGAGTTCAGGTATTTATAAAGAAAAAAATTAAAGCAAACTCTTACGGAATGGTTTTTTTTTTTAATTCATTGCATTGCTTTCTTTTAATCCATTCAAAGAAAGTGAACAGATTCCCAAATGGAACTTTTTATATTTATAGGAAAATGTTGAAGACAATGTGACAATGGTGATAACTATGATACTGATGATAATGATTCCTTATTATTACATAATATTATAAAAGTTTGCAACAGGATGGTTTACAACCACCTTACAAAGAAGGATGGATTAATTTTAATATCCCCATTTTATGGATAAGACAACAGATTCAGAGAAGTTGATTTATTTAAAATTGTTAACTTTTTTCAATGAGAAGAAGCATTACAGAAATGTCTGGTGCCAGCTCTTTTGCTTTGCAAATAAGAGATCTGATGATCAAATCAAAGGTGACTTTCCCAAGATCAAACATCAAAAAAGTGGTGAGCCTCTCCCCTGTCTGCCGTGTACAGACAGCTGCATAGGCAGCTGGTTTCTTCGGATGCACGAACTCCACACCAGGAATAAAGTGTGTCTTCGGAAAGGTTATTATATTTTGGCCACTATTTGTAAAATTTGAAGCAATCAAGTGGTCCCAAGTAGTCATAAGTGTCAGAAAGCCTTCTGAATACAACCAAGTTCAGCAAGCATCCAAGGAATACAGTAGTTACCCCTTATACACATTTTCGCTTTTCTTGCTTTCGGTCACCTGTGGTCCACTGCGGTCAGGAAGCAGATGGTCCTCCTTCTGACATATGGTCAGAAGGTCGATAGTAGCACATTGCCTCCATCATTCACCTCACTTTGTCTCATCACATAGGTATTTTATCATCTCACATAACGACAACAAGAGAGTGAGTACAGTACAGTAAGATATTTTGAGAGAGAGAAACCACGTTCATTTAACTTTTTTACAGTATTATTGTGATAGCCATCCTATTTTACTATTACTACTTGTTGTTAATTTCTTACTGTGCCTGAGTTATAGATTAAACTTTATCATAGGTGTGTATGTGTAAGAGAAAAACATAGTATATATAGTGGTCAGTATTACCTGTAGTTTCAGGCATCTATAGAGGTATTGGAACATATCCCCTGCGGATACATGGGGACCACTGTACTTTTATGTCTTCACAAAGTATTTTAAACTATACCACTAAAAGTCTGGCATAAATAGCGCAATTTTTAAAAATTACGTATATACTTTCCACACAAGGAGCTATATAACAGTTTGCTTCTGTTAAAACCAAACTCTAAATCTGTTCTTTTGTTAGTTGCTTAGTTTTCCGTTGCCCCACTCAAACCCTGACCGTAATTTTAGAACTTATTTCTCATGTTAGGATTCTACCTCACAATCAGGCAGATCGTGCTTTTCCATCAAAGGCAGCAAAAACAGCCATGGCAGCCTCTTCCTGCTCCTTCTCTAGGTCCTTAGGTCACTCTGTGAAGTTTACAGATCATTTCCCTTTCTAACCAACAGCTTACACCAAAGTAGCTTGGATCTCATCATGTTAGGAATAATTACCATTTTGTTCTCTAAACATACGCTTCACACATCACTCAGAAGATTCCACCTGCTCCCTAGTTGTGGATTCTGAGCCATCTTCCATACTTCTGGCTCCATGGGAACACTGTCTTTATGAAAGGACAGGTGCTTTTCAGTGCAAGATTATGGATCCTCTACCGTGGTTCCCCCAAATCAGCCCCAACCTTTGAATCTCCTTCCTCAATTCACTCTTCCTACCTCATCTCTCTCCCGCTTCTTTCTTCAGCCCTTTCAAATAGTGCTGCCAGTGTTTGCTCTCTGAGTGGTATTTTAAGGTTGCAGTACCCATATGCTCAAGCTAAATAAAATACCTGGGGCACAGAACATTTATAGTTCATCACATGTTTTCACAGTCAGTGGGAAAAATTTCTTCCTCTACTCCTAATGGACTTTCTTTAGTAATATGCTTCATGGTACCCTTGAATATGTGGGGAGACTGACGTTGCCAGAATATTTATTCTTTACGGCTTTTGTTGCTTTGACAGCTTTGATTTTATGGCAACTTTAATCATGTGTGTCCTATTCCTTCACCTCTGCATTTTAAAATATTCTATTTCTCTATCGCTGCTACCATAACTGCCTTCAACAAATTGTGATTCAACAAACTGTTTCCTCTATGTCCTTCTACAACCACAGGGGAAACCCCAAAGGGAATTGCATCAAGCAAACAGGATGATGCTAAATGCTCATGAATGAGAAAATCTATTAATTAAAAGGGGGAGGAGAGAGGGAAGAGGAAGGAAGAGAAATTACGTGTGTAAGTTAATGCAGCCCCAAGACACCACCGGCAGTAACTTACACGCTGACACTTTAAACAGGCTTTATGAGTCTGTTTACTCTATTCACGACTATTCATGAAAACGAATGTGCTATCAAGTATAACAACACAATGTACATGTGTTATCTTAAAGATACAGTGAGTCAATAAATCATACCTGAGCTTTAACAATATTATATTTCCCTTTCTTGTATATTCATAGAATAATGCAAGTGGAAATGAAAAAGAGCCAGAGATGGAAAAGACCAAATAGGTTATCCATTCAATCTTGCTCTGACAGAGGATCAGTCTAGAGCAATACGTCTTAGGTTTTGTCATCTGGAAATTAGTGCCTTCTCTGTGTCATAGCTTGCAACCGCTTTTCTTAGCGGTTTATTCCTGAAATAGCAGACTTCTTAGATACTAGTTGTCTTCCCTTAAAGGCAGAACTTAAATTTGACTTTGCTAATTTTCTCTTCCTCTCTCTCATTCGCATTCCCTGGATCCTGTATAAAAAATTTTTCTGTTGTGTATATTTATACTATTCTAATATTCTTTGGATTATTCCCTGGTTCTTATTACTCATCCAAGATAAATTCAGTGGCTGGTTATATATAGCAAGTATATATCTCCCTTTGTGCCAACTGCTCTGTGTGTACTGTTTTCCCAAGAGGATGAGATTAGGACAATGTCCAGGAGAACTTTGCAAAAGTCAATGCCTCTCCGAAGCCACCCTGATTCTAGCACTCTCTGAACTAGGGAGAGATTTTCTCATCAGCTCCTGCAGCTATCTCTCTTCACCCCAGAAGCCATTTCTGCCTATTGAACATCTAAGTTTCTGATGGATTTGTCCCACTTTGCATTTAAATCTTACTTAGTGGTAAGCCTTATTCCTGTTCTAAGACAGTGTAGTCCATTTTTATGGTTCTTCTTTTCTTGCAAATATTGGCATTGTCTTCAAATTTCATTAAAATGCTATTTACTGCCCTTTATAGATCATTAAAGATTTTTTCACTGCGAGTGAAGTTAATGCTACAGTTTACTAACTACCTCTTCAAATTGATCAATTCATGCCATTTTAAAGCACTGCAATGTTTTGTTTTCAAAGCTAAGCCAGTTTTCAAGTTGTTGGGTTTGAGGCCACTCGAAAGAAGGGGAAAAAAGATATCATGCTACAAAATATCTTACAGAAGTCATGATTATTATCTTAAGTATATAAATATCTAGTAAATGTTTTAGAGTTTGTGTCAGTGATGCAGAAAAAAAAAATACAGATTGTAAGTGCCAATGGTTTATTCACTTTTACCGCCAGATCTGTCATAAAGTAGATATTCAATAAATACAGAATTAAATGGGTATTTTTAGATAATACATTATTTCTTCAGAGCCAAATAATTTTAAGTGTGTCAATTTTGCTATACAAAACTTAGTTTTAACTTCACAAACATGAAATCAAGGCTTAGAAGATGCCTGTGTAGATGTCCAGAAATTGTGCTGTGCAATTTACATGCAAGTCCAAACTTTGCAAAATCCCTGGAAGTCAAAAGGGCAAACTAAGGTATAGGAAGGTAACTTGCTTAAGATCAAAACAAAGATTAGGGGACAGAGACAGAATTAGAATGCAGGTGTGTCTCCCTAACAACAGGCAGGATGTGCAGAATAGGAATTGAAAGAAAAGACCAGAGCTGGGGGTCAAATGAGGGAGCTCTGACCAAGGTACACAGTGGTACAGAAGAATGAGATAGCCCAGTACATATCAGGAACATGATAAATTAAAGATAGGTATGAAGTGGAGCTGCAGTGATTACAGTGTGAGAAAAAAATAAATGGAAATCTGGTCATAAAGACCTTTCTTTACTTTTTGCTGTCAAAAAGACTTTAGAGTTTATCTTATTGGGAAACAGAGCCATTAAACATTTTAAGCAAAGACTCTGGGGATCTCTCCAGCTTGTAACATCAGGAACTGATTTGAAGAGAAGAAGGAGAGATAAGGAAACCTTCTAAGAGTGATTATGCAATAGTCCAGGTAAAGAAAGAGGAAGCCTTGAACTAAGGGACACTGAAAACAGAAATAACGAGTAATGCTAATTAATTCATTTGTGGGGGGGGAGATGAGTGAAAGGAAACCAGCTTATTGCTGAGTATATGGTGATGTCCTCCACTGATGCAAACGTAGAACCTAGAAATGCTTACAGAACCAAACATGTATATATGGGCATGGGGACTTTGAAGGGAAAGGGAGGGATGGGCTGGATGAGTGCGTTTGGAGATCCTAAGGTCAGCTTAGTATATGTTGAGTTTGATGGATATATCCAGTCCAGTAGAATATTGATGGTTGGAAGATCAGGGGATTGGATGCAATTACTCACAAAATATTTAAAACGTTGTGTTTATTTTGTAAGAATTTTCTAAAATATGTATGTCCAGGCCTTATCTTAGATATCATGATTCTGTACCCTAGAGGTAAAGCTTAGGCTAATAAAAACAAACCAATAATAACAAAAAAACACTGCCCACCCTAACAAAACACATCTGTACGACCTCGGCTGGATAGAGCCCCAAAGTCTCTAAGTTACCCATTTCACTGGTTTTATACTAGTAGCAGCAGTAGTAGTGTGTTACAAACTATGGGGCACAACCCTTGATTGTTCATGAAATCAATTTAATAGGTTGCAATAAATGTTTTAGTGAAAAAAACATGAGAATTAATTGCATATAGAAGAATAAGCATGTTTTTAATAGTTTAATATCTGTTTTATATACATGTATTTGTGTAGATACATGGGTAGTGCATGTGCATGCATATGCACACATGTACTGGTTTATAATGTAAAACTATTACTTCTTTCACAGTCAAAAAGGTTTTTTAAAAGATTTATTTATTTATGAGAGAGACAGCTCGGGGAGGGGCAGAGAGAGCGAGAGAGAAACCTTAGCAGACTCCGTGCTGGGCATGGAGCCAATGGGGGCTGATCTCAGGACCCCGAGATCATGACCTGAATCGAAACCAAAAGTTGGACGTTTATTAAACTGCACCACCCAGGGGCCCCACAACATAATACTTTTTAAATATGAATAAATATTCCTGGGGAAAAAATGATTCCTTCTTTGGTATTCAATAATTGTATTAATCAATGCCTACAAGCTAATGATCTCATGACATTTTTCTTCCATCACCCATCTGAAGCCAATATTGCAGACACATACTTGAATCCTGTTTTGCTGAGAAAATATTTTTCTTTCATATTTTTGTTCACCTCTTGAAAGAGAGATTAATGGTTATCTACCGATAATTTCCTCTTTCTTACTTGCCAAGGAAACCCCAATTTTATCCATGCACCTACACCTTAGAAAATGTATTTCTGTTCTCAGCTCAGGAACAAATCCTGAACATCTTACCTCTATCAAGTTTATACAATTCTCCTTAACGACGACTGTTTTACAATGGACATATGACCCATTCTGGTCGTGAGCTCCAAAGAGAGGTCTCCTAAGTCTAAGGGGAGGGACTCATCAAAAGAAACACAAGGAAGAGACTGCTTTTTTTTATCCAGTTAATCTAAAATACTACTTTATGACTATTGTGTTTTTTTATTGAGGGACTATTTTCCAAGTGTTTTTTTTTTTTTTAATATGTATGTATTTAAAGAATCCAATGGTTTGGGTTTTTTTATAATAATTTTTTATTATGTTATGTTAGTCACCATACAGTATATCCTTAGTTTTTGATGTAATATTCCATGATTCATTATTTGCAGAAAACCCAATGTTTTTTTATTAGCCATTCATAAACACACTAGATAAATAATGACATCTAATATATAAAAAACATTCATATGCTAATAATCTCTCCAAAGTGTTTAATTTTGAAAATATTTAGTTGACTCATTTCAGACTTCTTTGACTTAACTACCATATGTGTAACTTGGTATATGTGTTAGAAAGGTGTATAGCAACCTAGCCAATGGACATAAGGGAGACATGAATGGCCTTGGGTTTGCATCTGACACCTGAAATTTTATTCAAAACTGCTTATGCGTGTTTACACATATTTTTCTAGGTAGACTATCCATAAATTTTGTCAGTCTCAAAGGATTAAGAGCTACTATTTATGAGAAAATAAATCCTTTCCTTTACTATTTCTGAATCAGATTGACATAAGCCAACAAACGTCCATTCAAATAAAGAATGATTCCATCTCTGATTTGCCACTTCATATGAGCACGGCTCATATACATAGATTATATACAAGGCTATACCACTTTGTGGAGGCTGAAAAATACTAAAAGCATTTGATGCTTTTTCAGAAAGGAAGACATAAATTAGGCAATTGGATTTTTAGTTCTGCATCATTTCATCCACAGCGATATAGACTGGTTTAATTTTCTTTCCAATACTCAATAAAATAAGCATATGAAAAATGTAGAAAATATCTTTGGAATAGTACAGTATTCATAAAGTTATACTGATAAACTTTGGAAGAATAAGCCTAATACATTTATCATAATGTCTACCATTCAAAGTTCACCTCTAAAAACTCCATCACACCCCCTACTCCATCCACTCTTAGGTTCTAGCTATAAAGAAAGTACTCTTCTCTCTAGAATTGAAACTATCATTTCTTGGTGCCTTTGAACATACCATCCCTCTTCTACAATGTCCTCTCCTCGCTCTTTTACTTGTTGCCTGGCATAGGTCCCATTACTCAGTACTTGTTCCAGAATCACGTCCACTGAGAAGAACCTCCTAGGAAGAATATGACTCTCACTCCTCTTTGCTCTCATAAGACCCTAAGCACTCATTCAACAAATATTTATCTAATGCCTCAGAGCACTGGGAATAGAACAGTGATCAAAACAACATTCTTGCTCTCATGGAGATAACATTCTAGTGGGAGCAGATAGATAATAAGCAAATAAGCACGTGATATATAGAAGATGTAATAAGTTCTCTAAAGAAAAAGAAATCAGGGTAACAAAGAGTGTGGGGGTAGAAGACTGCTGTTGCTGATGAGGTGGGGAGAAAAATCCTCCAAGACAGGGAAGCATTTGAGCAAATCTCAGAATTAAATGAGGGAGATAATGACTACTTAGGAGAAGAGTATTCAAGGAAAAGGGGGCAGCAAATGCACAGGCTTGGAGCTGAAAGCATACTGTACGTTTTAAAGAAAAAAAGAAGGAATGAAGGAGTGGAAGGGGGTGAGAGAAATGGGAGATAAGGTCAAGAAAGTAGCCGGGTGCCAACTTGGGCTCTTGTAAGCTTTGGCAAGGACTTCCAACTTTTATTTTAGTAAGATAAAGGCGTGGGAAATTTTGAGCAAGATGTGACTTGACTTTGCTTCTATTTATAAAACCTCACTCGGGCTGCTTTGAGTAGATTACATGCTTGGCAGTGAGAAAGCAAAGAGATGAAGAAGAGACTGCTGCAGTGGTCCACGGGGAAACTGGTGATGGCAGCCTGTCCTGGGGTGACTGCAGAGGCAGGAAGTGAAAACTAGGAACACTGGCAACTCCTAAGGGAGTTCTGTTATGCAGAGAAATGAGAAATGGTTAATTCACTGGAAAGAGTAGTGAGGTCAGTGGATAATTATCACTATGGTATATTACAGCACACATTACACCAATGGGAAAGAGCCAGGTAAGAAGAAAAGGTTGATGAGGCAGGGTTGAGAGGGGCTAACTGCCATGTCCTTTAGCAGGTGAGAGATGGTGGAATCCAGGATGCAAAAAAATGAGGTGGCCTTTGTGGACCAGGGACAGAGAGTTCAACTATGGTAGTGGACAGGGATGAAGAGTATTTGGGTACAGGTACAGGCTGGATAGTAGATTTTGTGCTGTAACTATATAGACATCCTATAGATGGGGAGAAGAGGGGGGAGAGATGTGGTAAGAAATTGTCTCAGATGTGCAAGAGGTGGTTGACTGAAGAGAGACATATTAGGCTAACTGGGAAGCACTAAAGGAACTTTTGATATTCTGGGCTTTGAGAATAAAGTGAGATCAATTAGCATGAACATGTGTAAAAATGTAGGCAAATAATTCTTATAATTATGAACTATAGAATAAACCAACAAAGGAAAGCAGGGAGAACATAGGGTAGCAATGAACAATTAAAAGGGTAGGACCAAGGGTTCAAAGAATTATTGAAGCAGAGAACTTAAAGGAATATCCTGGAGAAAAAAGTGGTGAGTAAGGAATGGGACACCTCTAATTGAGGCTTTGGTGGTGGTAGAGTGTTTGGTGTGACCGTGGGAGTGGGTAGCTGCGCTGAGGCACAAGATCATAAGAAGCATTTTATTGGGTGTTCTATTCCTCTTAGAAGGAGAAACATACTGTGGAACAGTATGGAATAGTAGGCAATTCACAGGATCTTTGGGAAGGTCAAAGAATCATTAGGGGCTATCGAAACAGGAAAATAGCCAAATTAAAATGACACAAATGCTCACAGGACATAATTTCCCACTGCTGCTGGGAACCCCAGATTTTCCTGCCTATAGATCCCCAGGTTCAACTGTTGGAACCCATAAAACACTTCTATCTTTCAGTTACCTTCACCAAAAAAATAGATACTGCACTCTGACTCCTTCTTCCTGCAATTTGTCTCCTAATTAAAATCTTGCTTGGAAACATTGGATAGGAGAAATCTACATCAAATTCTTGAGCTCTAGTTGTAAAAGAAGTTTAAAATTTAAGCTTCTGGCATCTATCTTGGAGACTGAGATTCCCTAAACATAAAAAGGGTACTCAGGAGGTGTGAGCAAACAATACTGCAACAAACATAAACTATAAGTATTTACAAATTTTTTGTAATATCCCCAAAACTTTTCTCAGTACACACAATACAAATATGTATGTGATCATTTTTTGTTGAGTAAAAAATATAAATGAATGAGGAACTACATTTTTATGCACAGCCATTTATTATTTCCTTGTTTTGACTCCTGGTCCCCACCTTACACTATAAAAATAATAAAACTAAACTGGGGCATTAGAGAGTTACATTGGGGTATCTTAAAGCATTAAAATACTACCTTCAATCTCTGTTCTAGACATTAAGATTCTTCAGGGAGCTGGCTCATTTTGAACTCCTACTCATTTCAACACAACTGTCCGAAGAAGGTTCTAGATCTCTGGTACGGTAATGTTTGAGAATAATAGAACAGAGTATTTATTCATTAAACAGATATTTATTGACCACCTAACTATAGTTAGATATTCTTCTAGGTTTTGAGCATATATCAATGTACAAGAGATAAAAATCCCCGCTGATGGCATTTATAATTCTAGAAAAAAGGGATGCTTTTGATATCACAATTACCTTTAAGTGACTGCAAAAATAAAATATGTTTATGACACAAAAGCATAAGAAGAAAAAAATTCACTATAATACTAATGCAACTTTTGTTCTTTTTGGTAAGTCTTACTGTAGTTTTTTTTAAGTATATAAGCATGAATATTTATTATAAAAATAGAATGTTACGTAAACATACAGTTTTCTATTTTGCTTTTTTCACTTGACATTAGTTCATGAATATTTTCCTATATCATTATGCCATTTTTAAAATATTTTTAAATGTGCACATATTATCCTGTCATAATAAAAGCATCATAACCAGGTCCCTTTTATTGATCATTTAGATAGTTTCCAATTTTCCACTATTGTAAACAATGCTGCAGTGAACATCCTTGCACTTATGTATCTGCACATTTATCTGATTGTTTCTTTAGAATAATGTCACAAATGTGATACTGCTAGGTTAAAGAGTAACCACGTTTAAACACTTAATATATAGACCAACTCTTCTTCAGAAAAAACTTGGGCCAATTTCGTTCTCAGCTGCACTGTGCATAACAGTGCCTATTTCCTACACCCTAGCAGATTCTACTTTTTTGATTATTAATCAACTTCTGATGATTCAGCCAGTGACTCTCCCAGTAGAGAGAAAGGTAGTTGGGCAGCTGTCGCTAAATGATAAGTCAACAGATTTTTCGATATGTACCATTTATCCACAAGGATTACCCTGTGCCCAGTGGGGTCCTTACCTGTTTCATGCTGATAGGAATGCTTACAAAAACTTCTGAAGGAAGAAAGGAAAAGGAGAGCAAATGCATCAGGAAACCTCACCCTTATCATTGTAACCAATCCATTTTTTGTTAACAATATTAATAGCATTGAAAAAATATTTAAATAGTGTCGGTACTGACAAGGACAATTTAGCTATATAGATACGTTTGTATGCAGTACACAGAGCTATTGAAGGCAAATGGAAATAGAGTTGAGATTACATATTATGCATCATTAAATAATATACACTGAACAATTGAGAAAGTATCTTCTAGCTCTTAGGATGCCTATATCCTATTCCGACAATCTGTAGAATTCAAAGAAGAGAGGATACTAAATGGATAGTCATTTTTCATATATGTCTGTTCTACTTCCCAAATTGTATTAGTTAATACTTATTGATTTTAGTTGATTAAGTTAATGCTTATTGTTCAAGCTTTATGCCAAACTGTTTCCTGAGATGCAGCCAATCACCACTTAACACCAGGGATAAGAGGATGTTCCAGTGACACAACTCCAGAGGTCATTTGCCTCTAATTCAGAATTAGTTCTCCTAATTCAGAAATCTCTGTCACGTAAGATCCCATGAAAACTTGGGAGAGTCTAGCCATGCCTGTGTCAATTGGGAAAACCACTCAGGGTACACAGCCCTTTCTTGTTATTATTGGTGCTGGCAGGATCCCATCTCTGTCTGCACAGCCTAGACCCAAAGCCTTTAGCCTCCCTACACCAGGAGAGCTGTTCATAACCAGGACATAGGTGAGAACACCCCTATCCTCATCACAAGTGATACCTCTTCATTTTTACAGAGCCACTGAATCGGTACCATTCTGATCTGTACCCAGGCTCCTAGGAAAAATCCTTGTTTCCAATAATGATGTCCTTCTGCCTGCTTTGAACTCATACTTGGTGAATAAATCCTGCTTCTTTAGATCAAAATCTGCTTATGGCTTCCACTCTGGCCTCAGTCTTTCCCATCCATTTCCCATAGACCACAACTGAGCATCTTCTGGGTGAGAATGGTGCTAAATAAATTTCTATGATTTCTTCCTCTAATTTTCATAACAATTCTAAGGACTAGAGCCTCACTTTACAAGTGAGAAAACTGAGGCACAGGCAGGTTAAGTGATCTGTCTAGCTTTTACATAATGGAGCCAAGACTTGAATCTAGTTCTCCTGAATCCAAACCAATGTTTTTCCACCTTATGATATGGAGATGGAACCACTCGGACCAGGCCTAAACACAATTTGAAACATGTGGTTTTCTTCCCTGGCTCGATTTAGTAATTTTCAGATGAATAAAAAATTCCCGGGGCCCCGGGGTGTCTCAGTTGGCTAAGCATCTGACTCTTGATTTTGGCTCAGGTCATGATTTCAGGGTCCAAGGTCGTGAGATCAAACCCTGGGTCAGGACCTGCACTCAGCAGGGAGTCTGCTTGAGATTCTCTCCCTCTCCCTCTACCCCTCCTTCCGCTTGCTCTCTCTCTTACATACATAAATAAATCTTCAAAAAAAAAATTCCTGTATCCTGCCCATGTGGGTCCCTCACCCGTGGCACCAGGCCAAAGACGGACTCATGCATCTGACAGGCAGCCACCCCTTACATATTATCTATAATACCAGATATGAAGTAAAATTAACAAATAAAAGCAGATCTGGCCAATGCTTAATAATAGATGGAGGAGTTAACTGACCTATGCAAAACTCAGAATGCACAGAGAAATTATAAAAGTGTAAGAAAGTATCTTACTGCCCCTCTCATACCCCACACGGTCCCCTCAGCAAGATATGTCATCCCAACATGAGTCCCATGCAAAGGTATCCCAATTAGTAAGGGACCTTAGGAATCTCAACATGTAAAACAGCATTCAAAAGGATTATGATTATATAACATGCCATATTTTTCCCCAAAAAAAGAGAAAAAGAAAAATTCTACTTTATAGCTCTTGTTTAATTGCCCTCATAGACTAATCAGGAAGAGAATGATGCTATCTCCTCATGCTAACCTTTTGATTTGCTCCCTACCAGGGTTTATTTCATTTCCTCAAAACCACGAAAAGAACAGAACAAGGTGATCAAGGCTGAAGTTATCCCCTTTGCAGTTTTTCATGACTTAACATACTTTTTACTGCTAAACCAAATCATGTAAAATTTCTACTTAATAAATAATGGTGTTATTGCTGCTTACTGTTACAAAATTTCTTAACAAAATGCTCCTTTATTTAGGCTACATAATATTTTTTTCTTAAATGCACTGTAGCAGTTATGTTAACTGATTACAATTAAAATTCTAGTTTGTACTAAGATGGTATGACCTCTATATCAACACAAACAAGGGTCTTCGAGTTGACATAGCTAGTTTACAGTAAAAGACGAGTCAGTTTCTGAGACGCTCCTTATGCCATGCAAAATATTACTGGAAATTCTATTAGGCTTTAAGCAGACACTGTGCTGTATGATGAATACCAATATTATTAGTTCCCAAGTTTGCACACAAATTGTATAATCACTCAAGACACTGCAGGGGTTACTTAGAAAACAAATGCAACATCATTTATCATATTGATCCTTGTCTATAAACAAAGAACTCGTATCTTTCCTCTCGACAGCAGCTTCCTAAATGTCATTCACTATTAACCAGAGAAACAAAATAATAACATTTTCAAAATCAGGATTAGCATTTAGGTTGTTGCTGGACATTTTAAGATATGAAGGAAGTAGCCTTTAGTACTTGTCTGGGCGAATAGAAAAGAAGAAGATTTTACCAATGCTTATGCTTATCTTAGTCTAGAAAATATGCCGTATTATACTTCTTTCCACTCACATCAGAAAATGGGCACCTGCTTACCTGTTTTTGTCTGATTGACTAATCTTTTCTATAAGTTTAAAATAAATGGAAAAGTGCTTACCTCTAGAATTATAGAGGGTTTTTTTTTTTTTTTTTTTTGGTTTCTTTTAATACCTTGAGGGGACCTTGGTGATGAGTGAATCTACACTGGTAAACTAAGATCCAGAGGCCCAATGTGTCTGGCTGATTCTGCCTTTATTTTCCCAAATACGCGATTTTCTAATCTTCCTAGCAGCTTAATGAAGAGGTTTTCTGAGAAGAAAAATACAACAATAAGTGATAAACATGGTCAATTATTGATCATCAACTTATTAAGCCTGGATAAGAACACATTAGGTTAAGAATTGCTTTTCTTATCATTGTCGTTTGTTGGACATTTTACTTGATAAAAGAGAAAATGTCTTTTGTTCTACTTGTCCACGTATCTTCACACCAATATAGCTAACCAAGTGAAATTAGTTGCCTAATTAGAACTGGAAGAGATGGATGTATTTTAAATGGCTCCACAATATATTATGGCACGTGTACATTTTTTCTTCCTTGATTCTACATTTTTGTTTGTAATTGGAAATTGTCAGAGTTCACATCAAGACTTTATAATTCTCTTATGGCCCTTTGATAGCATAGCTCCAATCCATAAAAACCAATGTGTTATTTTCCATTCCCAAATTCAGTCAGAACACTGATTCATTATTATCTTGAAAAAAATGGGACACAAAACATGTTTTGCATCAAGATGGTTCTCTGTTCTCTTACCTTTCCCTTCAAAGAAAGTTTCTCTCTTCCTCTCTTAATTTACACCTTTTACCTATACTATAAACATTATTCCTTCCCACTTTTTGTGATAATTTAATACCACAAGTCTCTCCCTTATTTCTTCAGTTAACCTCTCCATATTGGCTATTATGTTTCCATCTTCAAAAAGGTTCAGGTTATTCTTTTTTTATTGTTTTTAATAACTAGATATCAGTACCTTTTAATACCCTTTACCTCTTTCATCTATCTCCTTCTCCCCCTACCCACCCCAGAACTACCAGTTTGTTCTCTGCATTTATGTGTCTATTTGGTTTTTGTTTATTTGTTTTGTTTTTGAAATTATGCATATAAGTGAAATAATATGGTAATTGTCTTTGTTTGGCTTATTTCAGTAAACATAATATTCTCTAGTTCCATCCATGTAGTCACAAATGGCAAGATTTCATTCTTTTTCATGGCTAAGTAATATTCCATTGTATATACCACATTTTCTTTTTCCATTCATCTATCAAAGGACACTTTGGTTGCTTCCATATTGTGGCAACCACAAGTAATGCTGCAATAAACATAGGGATCCACACATATTTTTGAATTAATGCTTTCATTTTCTTTGTGTAAATACCCAGAAGTGGGATTACTAGATCATATGGTATTTCTGTTTTTAATATTATAAGGAATTTTCCATAATGGCTATACCAATTTACATTCCCATCAATAGTATGCAAGGATTCCCTTGTACAAATAACATTTGTTATTTCTTTTCGATACTAGCCATCCTGACTGTGTGAGGTGATATCTCATCGGGCTTTGATTTGCATTTCCTTAAGATTAGTGATTTTGGGGCATCTCATGTGTCTGTTGGTTATCTATATAACTTCTTTGGAAATACATCTATTCAAGTCTTCTCTCTACCCAGAAATAAACGCACACATATATGGTCAATTAATCTACAACAAAGACAGTAACAATATACGATGGGGAAAAGACAGTCTTTTCAATAATGTTGGCAAAAACTGGACAGCTATATGCAAAAGAATGAAATTGGACTGCTTTCTTACATCATACACAAGAAATAAACTCAAAATGGATTAAAGACCTAAATGTAGGGGCGCCTGGGTGGCACAGCGGTTAAGCGTCTGCCTTCAGCTCAGGTCATGATCCCAGGGTCCCAGGATCGAGCCCCACATCGGGCTCCTTGCTCAGCAGGGAAACTGTTTCTCCCTCTGCCTCTCTCTCTGTGCTCTCTCTCTCTCTCTCTCTCAAATAAATAAAATCTTTAAAAAAAAGTTATGAGTTAGATTTAGTAACTAAAAGGTCTTTTGTGAACTTGAAAAGATGAGTTGCGATGAAGTCATAGGAACAAAATCTTGGGATCAAGAGACAATGGAAAAGAAGAATTAAACAAAGTGAATACAGTTTTTTCAAGGAGTTTTGTTATAAAAGTAAGGAAAGAAAGGGTCCAGTAGGAAAAAAAAAAAATAAATGAAGAGATGAGTAACAATTAGTCCCAAATGAATCACTGAGTGCATCCCTCCCCTATGAACTATACTTTTACTGCTGATCCTATCTATTAATTTACTCCAGTAATTTAGTCCAATCATCAAAAGTCCAAATTCAAAGTATGTTTTTTCTCTGGCTTCTCTGCCACCAATTTTACAAGTACCCCCATTTGTTTGCTAACAAATTTGGAAATCACGAGAATCTTTTCCTAGAACACTACCTCTACTCCTCAACTTTACTTGAGGACTAATTTTCCCAAGATGGTGCCTTTTCTCCAAAAACTGATGCAAGTGGAAAACGCTCATGTTCTCATGCTCATGTTGACCAATTGGTCAATCTTGATTCATTTATCTGACTACTCTCTGGCACCCCTCGGACAATCATTTTGACCATATCATTATTACCAAAACCTTAAATTCTCTTTTCTCCCTTTTGGTCTGCCATACTTACTCCAGCACTGACTACACCCACAATAAAGGTTTCCAATCTCAGTTGAACTTAAGTATCACTCAAATTATTTTACTTATTCTGTTCAACAATTTTTCCCCATAGTCTGTAGTGGCTGCTCAAATCTTTTAGGTTCCTATTTTCATGTTTCTCTTTCATTTTAAGATTATTGGGTTCATTCATTTTACCTTTACTGAGGCCCTGCTGCATGTTTAGTTCTGTGTTTGGCGTTAGATATACAGAGGTCTTTGACTTCAAAGATCTCAGAGTGTCACAAAAGGAAGAGAACAGGATTAAAAGAACAAATCAAGGGGAAATAATAGAACACAGAAGAATAGAAACAGAATCAAACAAACAAAAACAACCCTTAATACAATTTGGTTCTTGTTTTAACAAAGGAACTAAGCAAATTAAGTGAGTACAGAAGAATAAAGAACTCTGTAAGGGAAGAGTCAGGAAAAATCTGCTAGAAGGGTGGTATTTGGTTTGGGAGTTAAAAGATAACCGTAAGTTTTACAAGTTGCATAAGAAGAATTGGACAGAAGGTAATTCTAAGCAGAGGGAATATCTAGAGCAAGAAAATGAGGCATAAAATAATTCCTTTCTCATGAAATAACCACTGACTCCAATGTTCCTGGAGTGTAGAGTACAGGCTAAGGATTTTGGACTACTTCTCTACTAATCTAAGAACCATGAAAAGTTTTTGCAAAGAATGGGTAGAGACATGTATATGTCTGTTTAAGAAATATTCCTGGGAGTAATGTGGAACACAGACCTAAGAAACAGACAGACTCAATACAGTTAACTGGAAACTATGGCAATGGTCTAGAAAATAAATGATAAAGGTCTCTAGAGTAATGTCAGAAAAAAACAGAAAGAGCAGGCTTGGTAAGTTTTTATGAAGATATAATTTAAAAGATTTGCTGATAAACTGGATTTAGCGAACTATGAAAAAGAGAGGGGTTAAGCTTGACTTCAAGACTTCTAGCTTGGGAGACTGGGTGTATGGCAGGTGCATTAATTACACTAATAAACACAGGAAGCTCTGAAATAGCGGGAATGGAAAAGCACCAAACAGGTTAGGTCTGGGATGCCTTTAAAACATCTGGGTACATATGTCCGATCAAATTCAGAATTGCAGCTTCTGAGAGATATTGAGGCTGGAGACATTTATCTAGACATCATCAGGATGTAGGTGGAAGTTAAACTTGAAACAGTGGACTAAATCCTCTGAGAGAGTGTCAGGTAAGGGGGGAAAAAGGATATCATGAAAAAGATATACACTCTGAAGGCTGTTAGGGTTGTATCCAGAATATAGTCTCTTTACCATCTATACTTGCCATCTATTTCCTCAATTTTATTAAGCAATAAAAACCGACAAGGCTTAGCTCCTACACTTAAATCTTAAAAAGTACTAGTCCCCAGCTTTTTTTTCCTTCCTAGCTTTCTTCTCTTTTTTTTCCTTTTTAAAAATTGGTTTCTATTTTCAAAGAGTATCACATGATTTCTTCAAGTTTCTCTTCTGTAACGGCTGGCAAAAATGCCCAGGAAGTTACGCATTAGAGAATTCTTTCATCATTTATTCATAACACCGTTTAATTGGACAATTTCACCACTGTAGTACATTATCACCTGTTTTGTTTTTCTAAGGGATACAAGTTCTTTGTTTTCAGAAGTTAGTCTGGCATGTGACTGACATTGCAAGGCTCACATTCAGCAAGTGATTCTTCTAGATTCCAGCACATTTAACACTCTATGTTGTGTCATGTCTCCATTAGACACCCAGTAACCTGTGCAGCCTTTTTACTATAAATTTTCTGGATAAATTCACCAATGTCACAAAGTCCACAATCACAAAAACAATGCTTTTCCCCCCAAGAAGACATACAAAGTTTACACCCTCGAATACAGGGCACAAAGGTTACACCTGGATAGAGTATGACCTGATTTCAGCAAAAAATTGTGAGTCGACGCAGACAGGCAAAATACAAAACCACAGCAGTTTTGAACGGGGATATTTTTAGATTTTCCTTTGAGCATATTCAGATGAGAACCTGTCCTTATTAATGGATTAGAAAGTTAATTGATCTGTATTATGCCTGCAAATGGCCAGAGAACATGAAAAATAAGGGTACTCATTCTGCGCCCTACTCATATTTAAGCTCTATGTACTTTTAACTTACACCATCAGCACTTAATATACAGATGACTCATTTTAAAATTGAAAAGGTTATAGGGTTATAATTTTTATAATTTCTCCTTACTAATGCTTTATATATTACATTTAAAGCACCCAGTAAAATACATCCCAAGGATTTCTGCACCTCACGAACTTTACAGAAATTTCTTGGCCAGTGACTAAAACCATGACCTACTTGAGAATGAATATAATAACTACCAAATGAGGTAAATGGTAAAACTATTCTTATGTGTATGCACTCTCAAGAATTTTTAAAATCTTTACATATTTTAAGAATTAAAAAAATATATTTTAAATCTGAAACTAGGTTCTGGGCTCTTACCAATCCTCAATCTAAACAGTCTTTTATCACTAGCAGATTTTCCAATTCATCCCTTCCTCTCTTCCTCCTTCTCTCTCTACCCCCTGCCCCTAGATCACAAATATAGTGAACCACTCTATTCACAGTACAGTCTTCAGAGTATCCATTTACCTCGCATCATATACACAGTGGCCCAAAGCGTCTTACTCTTTGTTTTTGCTTCAATAAGTGGTTTTTAAATCCCTTCAACCTCTGATCTTCTTTCACTGTTTAATCTTTAAAGGCTTTATGAAAATTCTGTTAAAGTTGTTATCAATCATATCCTGTAACTTTTTTTTTTTTTTTGCCTGTAAAGTTTTTCAAAACAATCTTTCAGGTTACTGAAGCAAAATTCTTTTAGAGAAAATCTGTTCTTCCATACTTGTGAATGGTTATGCACAGCCACATTTGATAACTAATTTCTACTTGTGGCACTGTGGTTTTGCAGACATATGCCTGAGGAATGGGGAGAACCAATGTTGGGTTGATTATCGTAGAGCAGACTCAAGGCTACTTCTGCACTATTTTCAGCATCAGTGATTTCAGTATTATGGGATCTAAAATTCTCTCCTGCCAGGATCCTGTCTTCCCTTCCAGAAGATAGTGTTTCTCCGCCAACACTAAATGACAACATTCCCTTCCTTCACTAACAGCTGTACATCTTTCAGTTCTCGAGTTGGATGTCACAGGCTCTACCGTGCACCTCCCACTCTTCCTGCCGCTGCATGGTGAATGTGGAGGAGAAAGTAATTCTCTTAGGCGTTCATAAAGGCTCAAATGACAAATGAATTTTTCTACCCCTGCTGCTCTCTAAACTTTGGGAAGTATCAAGTGAACCATTAGCCATTTCATGATATTCGACTTGGGTGACCATGCTGGGAAGAGTTGCAATTTAATGCCTTTTTAAATGTATGGTTATGGGTTATATTGTATGTAGTTCTATTACATTTTTCTACCATGTTTTCCTTTTATTGTGCCATTAAATTTTTTTTTATTTTCATTATCACATTATAATAACTGTTACATTTCCATTATTGTTTTCTCATATCTTTTTATAAAGGTTGTAAAATTAATAAAATCTTTGACATTGTCTTGGGAGGTCCGGAGGGCCCACAAATGGCCCTCTGCAAGCTTGTCATTATGCATACCTTGCGCAAGTCCTATTTGGGCACCTCCTGAATGTGTTACAGTGGATATTAAGTGACTCAGTCAATTCACTGTTTGTTTGTTAAACTGTAAATTGTACATAATACATAAATCTAACAAGTAATGGTATTTAGAAAATGAAACCATTTTTCCTGGCAACCTAAAAAGGCCATTATTTCTAGGAAAAATAAAGAAATATGTGAAAACTAAGTACCTCAAATATATTATTTAATGATATCTAAATAGAGTCAAACCATATGATATTAGAGATGGTAGTAACATTAACAGTACAGCTGAAATCTATTTTTAAAATTATTAATTAAGGATCAGAGGAAAGGAGAAGTTTAACTTTTGTGAACAGGAGAACGATATTGATTCAAAATAGGAATGAAAAAAAAGATGCCCTGAGACATGGTAGTTAAATTTATTTGAGATCAATTTCTTTCTAAACTTAAGAGGCACTCCTTTGTGTTAAAAAGGCCTCGATGAACACGAATTCTTCTGTTTTTCCACTGCTGTCTTTAAATTGTCCTAAGTGGTTGTGTTCTTTGTGGAGAAAACTGTTCATATCTACAGCAAATGCTTAATCATATGTAATGTTCATCAGGGCAGAGACTATGTTGAACTCATTACTGCAGCTCTGGCACCCAGATCAGAGATTCTCAATAATACATATTTGCTGAATAAATCAATAATTAGGAAACATATGTGTGCATAACATAACATATATATGTTACATTAATTTAATACATAACTGATTAACACAAATATCATATTACATATGCAGTACTGCACTTAGATAAAAGAAAGCATTTGGACAACCTTCGTGGAATTTTACCAAAGTTTGTAATACTGATGTCATTAGAGATCATACAGGCAAGGATGTACATACAGTTCTTTGTACATCAGAGTGTCAGACTCTGTTTTAACATTTATCTTTCCCAGAGAATACATATAAATCAAAGAAAAAATTTCTTCACTCTCTATAAAAATAGAAAATACATTTAATTTTTGCTTTACAAGAGTACATGTCAATGCATGTCTGATATCTTTCTGATCCAATGCCTAATGCCCTATTGGCTACAAATTGAGGAACTACCAACACTAATTAGCAAATAAAATACACATCTAATAGGGCTTCTAAAAGATATGATGTAGTATAACCCAGTACTTTGAATTTTAGCAGAGCAGCCAAAGATAAAAGAAAATAGCATGTCAGTCTCATAATTGATCATTATGTCACCTACCTTTCCTTATACAAAAACCGTGCTTGTAAAATATTTGCTAAAGGCCATTTGATTTTCCTCAGATGTGAACACTAGACCTAATTAAAGAGTACATTTAATTTCTAATAAACCTCCTTTCTTTGTATGTTTTATGTTCTTGAATATATTTCTACCCAGGTGTTGATTTCAGATCTTTGGAATTTTAAGTGATGAAAAAATTAAAACAATAACAAATTCCTTTTACAATTTACTAAAATAACCTAACCTGTTATTTAATGTTTGGGTTAGTGATATAAATGTATAGTTAAACAAATACACATTGAACATGAAACCTCACTATAATTCTATCCTGGAGGTCCATAACTAAGAGAGAGCATCACATTTATAAAGTCCACTGACTAGTAGCCACTACTATCTAAACAAGAGATCTTGAAAGAAAACCATTTTATATCAAATTCCGAAATATGTATTATTTCATTAGTCAGGTTCTAGCTTATATATTAAGACATGAAAATGTATTTACAGATTAGACACTCACCCACTCAGGCACCTAATAATTAGACCAGTGAAACCTGGAAACCTGAGTGATCTATATAGAGTGATCTATATGGGAAGTAGAAAGAAGGTATTGGCCTGAATGAAGAGACAGACCCATGTGGAGAGAACCACCTAACTTGATGCAACCAGTCCGGCGATCCCGTAGAAAGGGAACTGAGGAAATAAACTCCTCATAGTCACTTCTCCCTTTGTTGGATACAACTTCCTCAGGAGCTCCCCTCATATACTCTTAAAACTAGCCCCTTTTTGCAGAGGGCAAGAGAGACCAAAAAAACGGGAGGGGGCAGACCACACCAGATTGGTAGGTGGCAGGTTTAATAAGCAAGGGAACTTATATATGATGTTTGTCTTGGGTAGCCACAGCGAATAGATCTTCACACCCACCTACCAAATCTTTAAAGTTTATGTAGAGCCCTTAACTGGATTCAGCCACATATACCATCCTAGTGGTCTTAGTACCACACCACTATATCCTTGGGGCAACTTCTGGGAACAGGGAAAGCAAGCGGAACACCTGTGCAAAGGACAGAGGAGAGGGTAGGGAGCTTCTGATTACTGGGATCCAGCTCGTGGGCCAGCCAGTCATCACATGCTCTCAAGGATCTCCCCCAGTACCCTTTCCTCACTGGCCAAACCCATACAGAAGCCAGAAAACATGGGGATCATTGATGCAGCCCATTATTAAAGCACAGCGGAGTAGAGAAGAAGGCAAATGAATCTAGAGGAGCCAACAGAAGATATTAAGCACAAAAGAGAACTGAAAAGGACATCTGTCAGAGGATCAAGGAAGTAGACAAAGGAAATGTAAAATGTCCAAGGAAAAGCAATAGGTTATCAACTAAATATGCAAGAAAAATGAATGAGAAGTCATCATGCTCTCAACTGGATGTCACAATAGGTAGAAGCAAGAAAGCATCTAGAGGAATCATGAAGAAATTCTAAACTAGATGAAGGAAAGGAAATTAACAATCGCAGCACAACTGTTGTGTACCAAACCTTGTGTTAGGTAATTTTTTTAAATAAGTAATATTTTTTAATTCTCAGAATGTGCCAGTGAGAAACCTGTGGTTATAACAATTTTAAAGATATAGAAACTGTAACGTAAAAGGAAATCTGCCCCACTATTTCTATTTGAAGTGCCCCTGTATATTACCACTTAGTCTCCACAAAACAGTTTAACCACCAAAGCTAAGGAATCCAAAGTTGCTTTTAAATTAAGTCTAGTCTGGTGATGAATCATGGCCTCAAGATTTTTCTGGCGTAAGAGGAAAGGATAAAAACTTGTTGTCTCCTTTCCAGAAACTTCTGCATCTCTCTGTCTCACCAGGATCTCTGGAGACAATGAGCATAAGATTGTGCTGCTCTGTATGCCAAGTCACCTTCTACTAGATCTCTCATTCCCTTCCCTTCAAATGGAGCCAGGGAAAGTAAGTCAGGCGTATAGTCTTACATTACTAATGTATGGAATCCATTAGGCAATTCTATTTGGACCTAAAAAAATAATAACTCTGCTTTTCTTCCAACTTAAAATCAGCTGTCGCAATCCCACACTCTTTCAAAGCTATTTCCAGCAAGTTTACATTGTAGCTATGGTAGCATATATGTCTTATCAAATCGCTTTTATCAACAAAATTAATTTTATATTCCTTGGCTCTGGCTTTACAGTTTTCCTTACAGCTTCCCCCCCATACAAAACCACACCAAACTCCTCAGGTTTAATAACAATAACAGCTAACATTTAGAATGGGTCATGCCCTGGACTAAGGATCAAGACATGATTTATCTTATGGAATCTTCCCAATAAATTAATGAGGTAGGTGCTATTGTTAGCCCCATTTCAGAACTAAGTAACTGAGGCTTAGATTAAGCAGTTTGCCATTATCCCCACACCAGGAAGTCTTAAAAAGAAGCATTAAACCCAGGAACTCTGGCTCCACAACCTACATGTTTAACTAATGCCCTCTGTTGCTTCCTGATGTTTTGAACAGAACTCTGTTCCCTGCTTCCCCTCCAGTTGCTCTCCAAGCAACTGACCGAGGGATGTGAAACTTGGCTCGACTCCCTTTTTCAGATAGTCACATTTCCTTTTCCCTCTTGATTTATTTATTTATTTATTTATTTCCCCTCTGGTTATAAACAGCAATTTTCTTTCCCCTTCACTTAGAACAATATTAAAGCATCTTCCTACACACCAAACTGTCTATAACTTTCCCAGCAATGAAGATTAGGCAATGGACATTTTCAGGCCATCAAGTTGTGTTCAAATTTGTCAATATATATAGCAAAACCACACTAAGCTAAACTGTACATTCAGACAAATTGTTGATAAGCACTGCTTCATGAAGTGCTTTACCATTTTTGGTCAGGTAATTGCCAATCAGGGAAACTATGAAGAACAAAATGTACCAATTCCGATGACTATATTAGTGACATGAAATTAAAACCAAAAATACTTCAGTCCTAGAAGCACTAAGGAGACTGGTTTCAATATGGAAAAAATCAAACCCTCTTCTCTAATAATTAAAGAATCCTGTATGGAAACTGAGACCTAAAGGCAAAATCATTTTATTTGAATTTTCAGTATAGTAACATTTTCAGTATAATAATGTTTGAAATAGTGACTAACCAAACTCAGATGTGAGAAAAGATGGCTTCAGAAATACCAGAAAAAAGAAAATGAAAGGTTTTCGGCATTCTCAAGGCGAGACACCAACATTTAATAGTTTCACTTTGGTATGTATAGTACTATAAAGCTTCTATATGTATATATTTTCTTTACAACCATGATAATATACCCAGAAGGTTTTTTTCCTCTAGGGCACTGATTAGGATTACTGTTTTTGATTCTGCATTTGCATCTCTCTTTTCAATCATAGCATAAAACCATTGTTTTTGCTCATTTCTTAGGTTTTATCATATGTAATTAGTATAGGTACTCACAGGACTGTGGGGGAGCTGGAGTTACTATGAAGTTGGCGACATAAATTTTGCAGCCAGCCTGACACTGATTTAAAATGCATTGCAGACTGATGAAAGCTGGTGGATTCACAGTCCCTGAGACTGAAGTTCTCTGGTTCTCCACTGAACAAAGAACGCCCGGGGAACTGCAGTGCCCCATAAACTTGCTTCAGCTGTGAGGTGACATTCACCATAAAGAGGCATGTTGGGGAGGTACAGCTGAAAGAACTGGATTATCAGAAAGCCACTCATCACTGAGGTCTGAAAAGAGTAGTTGGATTGTTTCTGTTCTTAGATGAGTCAAATTAGAGCACCTGCACTGTCATTCAATCAACAATAATTTTAGAATTGTTTATTATGTTTTTTCCCCTCAAAATGCCTAGATTTTACAAATATATACAATTGCTGGAAACTTGAATTTGCCTTTATTCAGAACTTTTCATTAACTTGCTATGCAAAATTAGGCAAGTTACCATGTCTCTGTATGATTTAGTTAATATATCTATTAAATGGGGGTTAAAATAGGTGGTGTATAAGACACCTTCTAACTCTAAAATCCAGATATATGGTCACAGTTTATCATGAGAGGAAAATGTTCCCTATGATCCCATGAAGATATCTTGACAAAGTAGCCCATTGCGTTCTGTCTGATTTCTTGGATTGTAAAACATAATTGACATCTAGAATTAGGAATAAAAATCTCATGTGGTTTTCACAATCGCAGAAACCTCAAAAGGGTTTGATTTTTTAATTCCCATTTTACATGCTGAACGGGCATTCTAGCCATTTCCTGTCTCATTCCTATACAATTTCAATTTGAAAAAAAGAATAAGAAGACAACTAGCCCTTGTCCCTTTGGCAAATAGATAAATGCTTTAAGACTGAGCTATAAGGAACCAACTCAGAAAAGATAGCTGTTGGAATTTGCTCTAACAAATCCGGTTCTCTATCATTCAGAAATATTCTCATGCTATGGGTCATGCTATTTGCCTCCAAACAGATTTTTCCAGTTACATAGACCTCGTATTGAAATAAAACTGGAGGAAAAAATATAGCTCAGTAGAGTTGTCTTATTACCCAACAGATTTAAACCAGATCTAATGGAATGACAAGAGAATGATAAGCAGGGCAAGAAAAAGCCCAGCAAGAGACACAAAAGGTGTGTGCTCCTTTGGATTCTGACCACAATCAGGGCTTAGGATTTGGAGCATTCCGATTCTTTGTGTGAGCCATTTTATCTTGATTTTATTCTCTCTCCCACTCTTACTCCCTTCTGCTCTAACTCACCTAATTCACACGTATGTACACAGAAGACACTCCAACATACAAATATTTAATTCAATCTACCTGCTTATTCCCTATATCCTTATGTTGTTAAGACCAATAATTACACATCAGCATGTTATATGATCCAAGGCAACACACGCAGGTTGCAGGGACCTTCCAGCTATCTCCTCATGTCACTCAAAAGACAATGCTAGCTTCTTTTAAGTGTTGTAAAAAGTATAGAAGAAAAATCTTATAAGAAAGCCATCTACAATCCCCTTAATTTAACTAATTTACAATCTCACTTGAAAAAATCTCTTTTTTAGAGACACTAAACACATGAAGGAAATAATGCATTCATCTACAAGAGAGGTCAGGCTTAATTGCTTGTGTTCCAAGAAAAGCCTATTAGATGAAAAAGAAATGGGGAAGGGAAATAATGGGCAATGAGAAGTGATTATCAAATAGAGAAGGAAGCCAGCTTTAACACCAAGTCCTTAACATGTAAGGGAATGTATGCTACCAGCCACATTATATTTATGGTGACCTCAACCCCATGATTATGCTTTTGAGTCAACTCTCTGAGCCAAGAAGGCCCAGGAACCAAGTAGCACAGACCTCTTGTCTACTGAACAGGAAGTACGTAAAGCAATTTTGCGTCTCTCTTCCCTTCAGTGTGTATAACAGTGTGCTGTGCATGTGATAGGTTACTGCACATCTCCAAATCAAAAAGATACTCTAGAGGAGTCTGGGTGGTGCAGTCTGTTAAGTGACTGACTCTTGGTTTCAGCTCAGGTTGTGATCTCAGGGTCATGAGGCTCTGCACTGAGCTCGGAGTCTGCTTAAGATTCTCCCCCTCTACCCCTCCCCTCTCAGCTCTCTCTCTCTATCTCTCAAATAAATAAAGAGATGTTAAAAAAAAAGATACTTTAAATTGTGTATCCTTTACATCTAGATGGGCAACTGCATGACTAAGAACCAGCCCCGAGTAGTGGAAAGAATCATGGACATTCTGTTATGTACAAGAAATTCTCCGACTAGTCCTGTCTCAGTTTCTTCAACTATGAAATAATAATGCCTTCCTCGCCTGCTTCACAGCTTTGCCATGAGCATCAAGTAAAATAAATAATAACATCTTCATTTATTGAGCACTTAGATGATAAACATGCAAGAGGTTTCACAAGCAGTATCAATTAGCCATTAAAACAAACTGATGAAATGAGCAATATTGATCCAATTTTGCAGTTGAGAACAGTTAGGCTCAAAGGAATTAAAATTCCATAGATTATAAATGGGAAAGCAGAGAGATTTGATCCCAATGATTTTAAGTGACATCTTGTGTAGGTGATATGAATGAGACTTTATGTATTCATTGAACACCAACAAGGAGAGTGTTCTGTCCTTCTAGCCTCTTTGTTTTCAAATGATAATGACATTTAGTGATAATAACTGCACTTCTGCTGATAAGAAAAATATTTCCACAGCCAAGTGCTAAATTCATAGAACACCAAATCACCAAAGTTTAAGTAGAAAACTCAATGGAAATTTAGAGGAAGGAAGTTTCTCCTTTCATAGCTAAAGCTTTTTTGTTTTTTTTCCACTTTCTTTTACCTCCCATTAAAAGGCTAAGGGGAGGGTCTTGCTAATTTTCTTTCTTCTGCGCCCTTGACTGCTGCTAATAATTGCCTTCTGCCCATGTTACTGTCCTCTCATTTACCTAAAGATGGGACTTTTTTAAAATTAAAATCTCCAGTGGAAAAGGTGATATTAGGCCACGTAAGGTTCCATCTGCCTTTCAAAATCCAGTTAAGGGCATTTAATTTCTCTTATTCAGGAAAAGATGCAAATAACCCTTTGACCAAACTGCTATCTAATTAGACCAAGAGCACTAAAAAGTCACTTGCTCTCCACTTGCTCAATGTAGCTCTGAAACAGACAAAGGTCCGTCTGTTTTGGATGGTTTTCCCCTTAGGTAGATAATTGAAATGCTTCTAGTTTGGTGGCTTAAGCACTAAAATGTCATAGTGATGAGTGTCATAAGATAAATATAGGGATAGCTTCTTACAAATATTAAGCATCTACCTTCGGCTCAGGGCGTGATCCCGGCGTTCTGGGATTGAGCCTCACATCAGGCTCCTCCGCTAGGAGCCTGCTTCTTCCTCTCCCACTCCCCCTGCTTGTGTCCCCTCTCTTGCTGGATGTCTCTATCAAATAAATAAATAAAATCTTTAAAAATAAATAAATAAAAATAAAAAATAAAAAAAAATATTTTTTCAATCTGGTGTTGCGTATGGATGCCTGGAATAAGTAATGTAAACTGGTCTCTTCTAATTTACATTTAAACAGGGGCTTACGAAGGATCAGGGAGGACCACTCTGCCTTGAAAAGCTCCAGCATAAAAAGAGTGACAGGGATTTTCATCTGTATTATAATCATTACCAAGTTTCAAAAAAAAAAAAAAAAAAAGACCCTTGTTAGGAATAGGTCCATCTTTGCAGGGAATATCCAAGACTATGATGCTTGGATAAAATAAGAATCAAGGACTAAGGCCAAAAGTCCAAATTACATTTTTAAAAGATGTTACATTAAAATAGTGATAAACTGGTTAATTATAGAGAATTTATGTATCTTTTAACATAATCAATGAAATAAAACACTGAAGTTTGAAATTTAAAGTCCATCTATTTTAAATTTGTTTCTGAATTTACATGTATCATTAGAACGAAAATAAATGTAGAGTGGTTAGATTAATAAGTATAAACTAAACATGGATTAGATTTTTGTTCATTGTAAACATTACAAAAGAAAGCGAGAATTTCTTCTCATATTAAGCAGATTCTAGTTAACTGCAGGGCATTTGCTAAAACTAATATTAATATTATCTTAGTTAACTTTTCCTATATAACAAGTGCTGGGTAAATAAACCCTGTATGAAATCTGGAATGTAATTTATAATGAATTTGTGCTAATGATATTTAATGTGCCTAGTTAAAATGGGAGCTTTATTGAGAATAAATGTTGCTCATTTACTTCAAAGGGTGTTACCAAACGTGTAATTTGATGGTAATTGAAGAAATAAAACAATGTTAGCTAATATAAGTATGATTTACAGATTTCCTTATGAAAATGCAGTACATATGTTACATATTTTTCTTAATTGTTTACTAGTAAAAAATTTAAGACTCTATGGGCACACCGAAAATTCACACCAGTAACTATTTGAGAATACATATTTGTGATAGGCAGAATAATGCCTCCACCCAAAATATGTACACCTTAATCCCTAGAACCTGTGAACATATAACATTGTTACATAGCAAAAGGGACTTTATAGGTGTAACTAAGGTTATGGATCCTAAAATAGGGGGTTCTCATAATCCTGGATTATCCAGTGTGCCCAGTCTAATCACATGAGCCTTTAAAAACAGAAAAATTTCTCCAGAGGAAGTCAAAGAAATTTAGAAGAATAAACAGAAGGGACAAACCCACAGAGGAGGTCAGTAGGAAGTAGGAAAGGGCCCCACCCACCTTTGCTGGTTTTGAAGGTGAAGGTTATCCGGGCAGCCTCCAAAAACTGCAAAGGCCTCCTGGCCAAAAGCCAGCAATGAAATGGTGATCTCAGTCCTACAACTGCTTGGAAGTGAATTCTACCAAGACCCCAGATGAGCCTGGACACTGTAATTCTTCCCTTGGAGCAACCTACATAGAAGTCAACTCTACTGCCATCCTAGTTTTAGCCGAGTGACACCATGCCGGCCTTCTAACCTATTATAGATCTGTGAGATAAGAAATGTGTGCTGCTTTAAGTCACCAAGTGTGTGATAATTTGTTAAGGCATCAATAAGAAGCTAATACTATACTGCATTTATATATACAATATAAATACTTATTAGTGAATGTTAAGACAATTATCATATGATTTCTCTCATCTATGGAACATAAGAACTAGGAGGATCGGTAGGGGAAGAAAGGGATAAAGAAAAGGGGGGTAATCAGAGGGGGGAATGAAACATGAGAGACTATGGACTGTGAGAGGCAAACTGAGGACTTCAGAGGGGAGGGGGTGGGGGAAGGGGATAGCCTGGTGATGGGTAGTAGGGAGGGCACGTATTGCATGGTGCACTGGATGTTATACGCAACTAATGAAGCATCAAACTTTACATCGGAATCTGGGGATGTACTGTATGGTGATTAACACAATATAATAAAATAAAATTAAAAAAAAAAAAAAAAGAAGACCCACTACAACAGCACTAAGAAGAATAAAATGCTTCGGAATCAACCTACTCAAAGAGGTGGAATCTTGTATCCTGAAAACTACAAAACACTGATGATAGACATTAAAGCACATACAAATAAATGGAAAGACCCGTGTTCATGGATTGGAAGATTTAATACTGTCAAAATGTCCATACTACCCAAATCAATCTACAGTTTCAATGCAATTCTTATCAAAATCCCAAAGACAAATTTTACAGACATAGAGAAAACAACCCTGGAATTCATATGGAACCACAAAAGACCCCCAAATAGCCAAAACAATTTTGAACAAGAAGAACAAAGCTGGAGGGGCCCCTGGCTGGCTCAGTCAGAAAAGCATGTGACTTTTGATCTCAGGGTTCTTAAGTTCAAGCCCCATTTTGGGTGTAAAGATTGCTTAAAATAAATAAACTGAAAAAATAAAAAAGAAAAAAAAATGATCAAAATTCACTTTCACTGTAGATCCTCATGGTATCAATATGACCTAGGATTTTGAAATTCTAAAATTTTAAAGAATAAATTCTTTAAAAATTGACATCTTAACTCATGATATAAAACAAATATAAGTAAGCAATTTAAAAAATCCACAGCTTAAAAAAAAATGAAAGCAGGGGTTTGCATATTCAACTATAGCAAGGGAGCTCACAGTGTGACTTTTTTCATTATCCTAAGTAAAGATTGAGAGATCTTGCTCTCCCCTCTTTTCTTTCCTCCAAAGAACTTTATCATTTTAATAAAAGTATAGTTTATTACTATAGCTCGTCTTTATTCATCAATGATATGTATTTTTGAACAAATTTTAAGAAATATTTGAACAAGTTCATGTGAAAAAGTTCTAGTTTTAATTAATTGTAGGCTCGCTCTGAACCAAAGATGTGGCTTGGCTGCTATGACTGTAATGCAATCTAATAGAAAAAAAAATGTGAAGACCAAATAACAAGTAATAAACTCTATTTATTAAAAGCATAATTTCTATGTTCTCTCAATAACTTTAAGTACTCTACAGTTAGGTATTAATACTCCATTTTACAGATGGGGCCATAATTTGAGGGGAATTTATGAACTTGCTCAATCAAGGTCATACAGCCAGTTACTATGGAATTAGTATTAAAGTCTTTCTTAGCGTGTTCTTTCTCTTATAACACGGGAAGAACTTCTTGTCCTATTATATTCTATAACCATTAGCCGAGCACCTAGCAGGTTCTCAAAAAATAAAAAAAATAAAAAAAATATATATATATGTATATAGCTAATGTCATTATAGCCATGATAGTTAAATAGCATGGTCTTTTATCCATCTCATGATTTCTTTTATAACTAAAATGTTCTCTCTTCTAACACACTTGCTATAAATTTGTTCTGCTTAGATCTTCACCTTTGCTTCTATCTGCTGCCTTTTTTAGCCTTACTGAAAGCTGTAAATTATTAGCAAAATTTTTTTTATTTTAGAAATTTGTATTGATTACTGATTTTTCTTGGCATACTCTAATTCTTAAAGAAGAAAGTGTTCTTAGGCCAAATATTTTTGTTGTTTTATTCAAAATAAAATATGGCACCCACACATCCAGTAGTCCAGTTTCCAGAAACTTCAATTATTTGTTTCAACTTGCTACATCATTCTGCTGTGCCCCCACAGCAAGCTCATCCCTATTCCTCAAGCTTCCATAGACAGAAATGAAATTCTTCTCTCCCAGAAGAAAACAAAGAAGCATGAGGTGAACATCCTTTTCCCTTTCCCCATCAGCATACTTCTCCCATAGAAGAGAGTTTTCTCTGCTTGTTGAGATCAGAGGGTCCAATACCTATTGTTTGCCTATCAGAAATGTTCACTTTTCCTAATTCTATATTTGTATTTGGAAATAAGCACTGAATAATGTATTTCAATGTACAGGAGAATTTTGATAAAATAATAAAACAAAGATAAACCATTCAACAGCTATTTTAAAATTGTGCTTTGTGTAAAAACCTGATTTTTCAGAGGGAAGCATAGGAAAATAATCCCAATATTATTTTTAGTTTCCCTATTTTGCCTGTAAGAAAAAGAGAGAGAGAGAGAGAGCATCAAACTCCCAAACTCTATAATGGAAATTCCCAAAGATCCTCAGATTGTTTACAAATATATGCCCTCCTCTGCTCTCACTTAGCAATTTGTTCCTACCTGACCAGTAAGACTTATTATCCTACATTATATTTTTTGTTCTAATGTTTATTTCCTGTCCTTCTAACTCCCCATCTCGGAACTTCCTTGCTACTCCTGATCCTTTTTTCTCCTTTACATCCATTTCCAATTTATGTCCAAGTCTTATAGATTTCACTTCCCAAACACTCTAAAATTTGTCCCCACAACTGCCACCACCTGCATCAAAGCTCCTACCCCCATAACCTTTCAGCATAGTAATTGCTTGCTTACATCTAATCATATCTCTGTCAAATATCTTTTCTACTCTACAGACTTGGAGATCTTTCCAAAATGGGAATCAGATAATCTCTCATGCTCTTGACTACCTCTCAGACTCTTCTTGAGTTACATTTACCCTCTCATATTTACCCTCTCATATTTACCCTCTAACTATACATTGAATCTTAGTGTATGCTGAACACATTGTGCCAAGTGCTTTACATGTATCATTTCACTTGGTCCTCACAGACCACTCTGAGATTGCTATGTAACTTGTGGGATCCCCTTAAACATTTGATAAGTTGATGCAGAACATGGTTAAATAATTTGCTCAAAGAGCCACAGCTGGTTACTGGTAGCTCTTTGTTGAAAACCAAGTAGTTTGGGTCCATAGTCTACACTCTGAATCACTACTCCATAATTTAGCTTTCATTTAGTTTTTTAAATACTGACTGTTCCTCTTCTCTTCTTTATACATCTCCCCCCTCCACCACCTGAACCACCCTTCTCTCCATCTTTGCCTAGATAGTCACTTCTGATTCATTGTAACAGCTGAAGCGTGACTTACTCATAGATTTTTCTAACTCTCTGGTCCATTCTGTCATTGGACCCTATTCCTTCCTTCTTAGCACTTACTGTATAATCAGTCACTCATGGTTGTACTTAGTCCTTCAGTGCCCTGTCTCCAACACTGACATTTCATCAGCTAATGCCCTCCAAGAAACAGGAGACCCTCCAAAAACCAGTGACTGGTTCTACTCACCATTGTGCCCTTAATGCTTATCACTATCCAGCAAGCAGGTGCTCAACAAACAGAATAAAAGACTAAAGTAACACTTCTTCCTGCTTTCAATCATATTCTCTCTAATTGACAACGTGATCCCATCATATGGCTTGGTACAAACTGCCAGGACTTTTTGAGCAAAGCTTTTAGCTTTGCCCTCAGAGACAGATTCAATAAAGGTCTTTCTCCTGCTTTAGTCTGAAAATGTCTACATTGGGATCTTGTCTGGCATGACTTGAGTCGGGTCCTATTCCTAGTCTGATTGATTCTGATCAAAGAAGCCATATCACAATGCACTTCTGACTAACTGGACCATTCTGACAAAGGGGGATATGACATTTTGCTAATAAGACATTCCAAGTCATGTCCACAAAATCTAAGATATACATGACTAGGTCTCAGAAACTAGTCCAACTGAACTGAATTAAAATAATGGTAATATAACAACCAGTTACTATAAGCAAAGCAAAGATGTTTCACATATGTTATTTAACTCATCTCGATGAGGATCCTGTGAGGTAGGGATGCTTATACGTATTATTGTCCCATTTCACAAATGAGAAATTGAGGCTTAGGGAGCTTAACTCACTTACTCAGAATCACATTGCTAGAAAATGGCAGCATGAACTCAAACTTATCTAAATCTAAAGTTTGTTCTGTGTTCTGACCTGCTAAAAGTCCTGCCTTGTTAACAACAAAGCTATTCGAGTATATAGAAGGAGCCAAAATTTACTAGATGATCAGCTGTATCAGTATACAGATGCAACGGAAAGAATCTGCCCAGTAATTATACACGAGTTTGTGGTACAAAGGTGGTATGTCAGGAGGAAGAAAAAATGTATACAAAATACAGCAGGGTTACCTCTGTCTGATAATAGTGAAGGAGCACATGTAAACAAATAAGATTATGTGAAGTTGTATTAACCATAGCTATGCACACACAGACAGAAACAAGCAGGGGCACCTGGCTGGCTCAGCCTGTGTAGCAAGTGACTTGTGATCTCAGGGTTGTGAGTTCGAACCCCAAGTTGGGTGTAGAGATTATTTAAAAATAAAATCTTAAAAAAAAATACACAAGCAAACACATAACAAATAAGCAAGGAATTTCAAGCTATTTCAATAATGTGTTTGTCGTGCATGACCTATCCTGGAGGTTGAATAAAGTCCCTTTCTCAAAATGGCACAAAAGAATAAATGCATATATCGATCAGAAAACCATAATTAAATGCACACATTTTAATTTTCAAAGTTGAAAAATTTATTTAATCCCCCAAATTATTGTATTCTAAATCTACTGAAGATAAATCTTTATAAAAGAAAATACAAATTGAATTTCATATGCTGACACTCTTTATTTTAGGGATTCAGGAATAAAAGATAAAAAAACTAATTTTCTGTAAATCCTGATACATTATCAAAATGGTACATTAAATTTTTCATATCAAATTATTTAACTATTTAGCACATTATAAAATTCAAAATGACATTTCTGTTTTAAATGATTATAAGGCATTGAATGTGAATATAATTTAATAAAAGTATGCAAAATGCATTTCCATATGAAGTCAATCTGATCAATTTCATAATACTACATATTATGATGTAGAATACTATTAAAAATGTATTAACATAGTTCCCTTTAAAGCATTTTTTTCTCTGCTATTGGGCATAAGACCGAATGCTTTAATTTATTCTCTAAACATTATCTTGACACTACTGATTTCCGTAATCATTTTTTTGGATTATTTAACTATGAAACATTTCAAGATTTTAATTTTATGAAGTATCTGATACACAATTAAACTGTATGACTCTGTTAGATATCCTAGAATGTTCCTGTAATATAACCATAGAAGTATTTATAAATTGTAATTTATTCTAATTCTGATGTTTTTAAAAAAATGAGGTGAAAATAAATATAAAAATCTGAGGAACTTACGGTAATGGTATATTTATGAATCAGGTTTTAAACACCTATAATGGAACATTCAAAAGAGATAGTTCATTCAAAATAAAATAGTAATAAAGTCATAGACTTTTAACATAACAGATTTGGAAGACATTTTTCTTTGTACTTGGAAGCATTCAATCAGTTACTACATGTATATTAAGTACTTCTATGTAATAGAAATATTTCCATATGCATTGTAAACTGGAAGAATATCCAATTATGTATTTGTTCAATTGACATCTGACTCCAATAAAAATTTTTCTAAATAAATTAGTATAGGTTTCTTTTTAAAAAGTTAAGCAGCACAAGTACAGAGTAGCTGTCGGGCAAGTGGACCCAGTCAATGCCAGGGTGCCATCAGTCCAATATTTGGGCACAGCTCATCAAGCAGATAGTATACAAACCTCTGTGTTTGCATCTTCCACAGTAAAGTTCTCTGTGCCTCCCCAGTCCTCATGTCTTCTTCCTTAATAACTCAGCCCCCCCAACACACATCTTACAGCCAACAAACGTCACAATGAGGCTCAATCTAAACACTACACCTGACCGATGGCCTTCAATTCCTGTTTACGTGTATTGCCGATGTGAACTGATATCACCAAGCCTAAAATTTTCCTTTGGTTTTAAGAACTTATATATTTAAATTCTGGCTGAATACCAGTCTGTATGCATATCCTATAGGCACTTTGTCATTAACATCTTAAAAACTGAATTCATACCATCTCTACTCCCTAATCCATGCCTGGGTCTCCAACTGCATCCTGATTCAATGCACCAATATCTAACCATTGTTCAAGGCTAGACTCGGGAACCATTCTAGGTGCTTTCCCCTCCTCACTCCACATTTATCATGCCTTGCATTAATTAATCACCACACACTGACTGGCTTCATATGGATTCATGAACATTAAACTCCGGCATGCTCTTAGCAATCCTACAGCATCTAGCCAGTCAGTTCACTCTCTCTCTCCTAAATGACTATTTCACAATTTCTCTCTCACCTCCAACTACCAATATCCATCTCTGGTCTTCATTCTCAGCTAATGACTCTGAATATTATTTCACCGAGAAATAGAAGCAACCCAAAAGACTTTCTACGAGTTCCTATGTGCACATCTGCCTTCTGCAGCAGGACCCACTTTCACTGAGTCTTCTGAAGCCAGCCACTCTATGCCCATCCAGTTCCATTCTCTTCTCAAGAGAAGGCTCCATCACCTACTTCATCAACTTTCTTTCTCTCTCTTGCATTATTCCCATAAACACACACACTACTATTAAGAAACAACTGTGGGGGTGCCCGGGTGGTGCAGTTGGTTAAGTGTCTGACTCTTGGCTTTAGCTCAGGTCGTGATCTCAGGGTCGTAAGACTGAGCCCTCCATTGGGCTCTGTGCTCAGTGTGGAGTCTGCTTGAGATTCTCTCTCCCTCTCCCTCTGCCCCTCACACTCATGGTCCCTCTCTCTCTAAAATAAATAAATGTATCTTTAAAAAAAGAGAGAAGAAAAGAAATAACTATGACTTCTCATTGTGTACTTCTCCAGTTACTGCTGTTCTCCATTCCCTTTATAACATTCCTCCCTCAAAAGATAGTCTACTTACTGTTTCCAATTTCTCTTTCTCTCTCTTTTTTATTCTCTTCCTCTCTGCCTTTTTTTTGTATTTTTTTAATCGAAGTTGTACATGATAAGTAAAATTTGTTAAGAAAACAACACTATCCTGTATTACCTCCTGAGTCAAAAGAAATTTTAAATCATTCAGGTGAGTTGTTTGATATGTTATGGATGTAATTTGTCCCCCCAAAATTCATACGCTGAACAGTACCTCCGGATGTGTTTGCATTTATAGACAGGGTCTTTGAAAAGCTAATTAAGTTAAAATAAGGTCGTTAGGGTAGGCCCCAATTCAATATGACTGGTGTCAATAAGAAGAGGAAATTTGGATACACACAGGTACAGAGAGAAGACCATGTGAAGACCCAGAAGGATAGCCATCTACAAGCCAAGAGGGGACTCAGAAGACACCAATCCTAGCAATCCTAGCTGACACCTTAATCTTGGACTATTAGCCTCCAGAACTGAACAAATAAACTTCTCTTCTTAAACCACCCAGTCAGACATACTTTGCTATGGCATCCTTAGCAAATCAATAAAATAAACTTGTTTATCTCCAAATAATACATTTGCATTGTTGTTTCTTTGTTTTTCAGATTTAGGCAATATATATTAACTTCCTTCTAAAGAATTTACATCATTTTCACCACTTTTCTACTCATACCCACACACATGGGCCATGCTGCCCATCCCCCAAATACAATTACTGTATTTTATCAATCTAAGGCCATTGATTTTAAAATGCACTATCATTTTATGTACAACTAAGGAAGAAAAATACTACCAATTAAACTATGACACAAAACTTTCTTATCACTTAGACTTTTTGCTGAAAGAAGTCTTATAGAATTAACCAGACACAGGTTTTATCATGCATCACTTTTACTCAGCTGGAAATATAAACAAAATAAATTATTTACGGTATACCTAATTTTTTTTTCAAATTCAGATTCTGACTGTTGCAAATCACTTGGTTGACTCAGAGTCTTCCTACCAATGTTTTTCCACATGGTCATCCTTTGTACCAACCAGAATTGACTGATGTTTTCATAAAAAAATGCTCAAAATACTAAAAGACTTTGATGTTGGTCTCTTAATCTAGTTTTGCATTATGGACAGCTAGCCAGATTTTTTACTCCCTTTTTGGGAATATTACTAAACACGTGTACTGCACTACCTCACTTTATTCCCACCCCGTTGGTTCCTTCACATGTATACACCTATGTAGCCATTATCAAATCAATAGAATACCCCCAGTACCTCACGATGCTGGCCTTTGTTGATGTTCATGCTTACATAGCTAATGACAATCTTATTATGAATTGCTGCTTGGCTAACAACATTTGTAAAACATCATTTATTGTAAAATGGTCCTAATTTTTAGATATGCTAAACTGTGCAGGTTAGAATTAATAAAATTCAAAATACTATCATTTGGTTAGATATATATTTAATATTTACTTATTAGAGTCATGCAGATGCTAATCATCGCAAAGGTGAATTTACTGTGTAGTTAGTAAAGGACCCTTCGCTGGGAATAGGCACCTTCAAGTCAAGGGGAGGGGACCTAGGAATGTGTTTGCATGATGATGTTTTGTGTAAAAATTGCAAAAGTAAGGTATTTTAATTGAAACCAGTTAAGTTCATAGGCCCTTTCCATTCTGAGTTTACATGTATCATCTGTTGCATTACTCCTTATGATTGGTTAGTCATAATCATATTTGTAAGGGAAAATGAGATGAAGATACACTGAGTTTGGGTTTAGAGGGATATCTTTATGTACTCTGCTGTCATTTCCATGTGCTAGCCACTCTTTTCTGTTGTTATTGCTACTGCTTGCTATGCCAACTCACCAGGCATCATCACCTGAAGTGCAGGGTGAAATCTAATTGCCATATGAACAGGCTTTAGGGTGCCAAGCACTGAGAACATGGTGGAGAAAGAGAGTTTAAATGTATGGAGCCTGAAGTTAGTAAATCATACATGGAGGATTCAGTTCTCCTCAAACCCTATTCAAAATACTGTTCTTGTTTTAGAAATATATAATGCAACATAATCCTGGTATTGACAAATACAGCACACAATTTATAATACGCTACTACAGTGACGACATCATTGGCAAACTGCTTAAGAATTGTTGAATCAGGGGCGCCTGGGTGGCACAGCGGTTAAGCTTCTGCCTTCGGCTCAGGGCGTGATCCCAGCGTTATGGCATCGAGCCCCACGTCAGGCTCCTCCACTATGAGCCTGCGTCTTCCTCTCCCACTCCCCCTGCTTGTGTTCCCTCTCTCTCTGGCTGTCTCTATCTCTGTCAAATAAATAATAAAATCTTAAAAAAAAAAAAAAGAATTGTTGAATCAAAAGTCTTAAGCATCTGCCTTTGGCTAAGTCATGATTTCAGGCCCCTGGGATCCAGTCCCCTGTTGGTTTCCTTGCTCGTCGAGGAGCCTGCTTCTCCCTCTGCCTGCTGCTCCCCCTGCTTTTGCACTCTCTCTCTGACAAATAAATAAATAAAATCTTTAAAAGATATATTGAACACCAGTCTTTGCCTCAGAAAATCTGAAATGTCCTGAGATCTTAATGTTAATATATGAAGAAAGTTTGACAGAGATTTTTACCTAAATTTGACAAAAATCTTAAACTTCACTTAACATCAGCATTAATAAATTGTTTAACTGAAAAAAATATTTTCTCAATATCAATAATAAAGCTCCAATTTTGATCAACCATGATAAAGGAGAGACCAAATAATCTTTCTTTCCTCTCTCTACAGAAAATGACATTATAATATTATTTTCACAAGAAGAAACAATCATAATACAAAAGTATTATTTGGTTACAGAGGCATGTGTCAGGCAGTTAATTAATAAAAGTAATGTTTTATTTCTTTGGATATAGTGATATTTACAGTATTTTGTGTTTTTATTTTTGTGATTTACTGTAGACTATTTTAACACACCTAATTTTTTTAAGTTTGTTAGTTTTTTCAAAGAGAATCCTCATAATTTTATTCACTTCTGTCCCCCATAAACCTGGAATATTCCCCAGCTATGATTACTTCTCCTTTCCTGCAAACTGACCTCCTTTCAATCTTGGGAGTACATCATGCTCCTGGTTCAGGCCTTTGCCCTTGCTGTTCCGTTGTCAGCATGTTCTTTCCAGACGTGGCAACATGACTTGCTCTGCACTTCCTTCTGGGCAATACTCAAAGATTACATATTAGAGAGACTTCACTCACCATCTTCTATAAATAGTACCTTTACCCATATATAGAGTAGCTAGATAAAATACAGGAAACCTGGTTACACTTACATTTCGGATAAACAATGACTAATTTTTTAGTATAAATATGTCCCCCAAATGCATGGAATATATTTTTAGTAAAAAATTATACATTGTTTATCTGAAATCCAAATTCTACCAGGTGTCCTATATTTTTTTTGGCTAAGTCTGGTAACTCTACCCCACTTCACAGCACTTACCATCATGCAATACACAACACATTTACCTTTTTGCTGTTGTGCATCTTTCCCACAGAATGTATGCTCCATGACAGCAGGGATGTTTGCCTGTGCTGTTTCCTACTATATCCAAGTACCTAGACTGGTGCCTGGCACATAGCAGGCACACAATGAACGTTAATTTAAAAAAAAATTAGTGAATAAGTGATCTAAACCTTACAAATTTACCTCCTACAAATCCTCTTTTTTCTATCCTAATAACTCCCACTATAATCAAGGTCCCAGACCATCACTATGATGTTCTCACTGGTCTCCCTGCATCCAGCCCTGCTGTTCTGAAGTTCATTCACTATAGACAGCCCTACTGATTGCTCTAAAACACAAATCTAATCAAGTAACTCCCATGTATAAACTGGTCAACAGAATCCTATCGACTAGAGGAAAGAAGCCAAGCACTCTGGCATCGTGTTGATGGTCTTCTTCATGGTACTGCCACCAATCTCATCTCTCCATCTCATCTGCCACAGCCTTCCAGTAGGTTCCTTCAAAACCTACCTCTCTTCACACCTCCACACCAATACTGATGCACTGAATTCTGCCCATAGTATGCTCTAACCTCTTTTTCATCTAATCCTTTCATATCCTTAAGGACTCATTTTAAGTATCATTCTTCTCTAGGAATCCTTCTCTCACATGCATAGGCTGGACTTAGTGTGTGAGTGTGTGTGTGTGTGTTTCAATAGCTCGCTGTGCATAATTATGTCATAGCATAGTTTGTATTATATTAAAACCACCTGTTTCTCCAACAAGAATTTAAATACTCAAATAAAAGGACAGTGTGGCACTTATTTTTGATTCATGGCACCCAACATAATGTATTGCACAAATAGCTTTCCACTGGTGTTCGTTGAACTAAATAAATTCAACTAAGTTATTCAAATTAAATAGATATTCAAGTATATCAGATGCAGAACTCTAAACTGAGGTTACTGAAATATCTGTAATGCCCAGGGGCCCTAATAAAAAAAGATATCAGTAGATTTTTGAAAATAAAGGGAAACAATCTGTGAACAGGCTATAATCCAGAGATGGCAAAAAGGCTCCAGATTCGTGATATAATGAAGTACAGAATGTGGTCATAACCACAGGAACTAAACAGAAGAGAGTAGAGTCTCAGAAGGAACTGAATCATGAGGGTAGTGTCAGGTGAACCAGCGATGGTAGAATTGCTGAGATCCACAGTAGGAGATGGCACGGAGAGGAAAGGTATTAGACTAGTGCTAAAATGATCAAGCTCAGTGCCAGTGACTCCATGAAAACAGTAGACATTAGCATTTAGGATTTGGAAGGTCCATTAATGTTGGGCTTCAAATAAAGAGATGCAGAATGACAGGAGCTGGCTAGTGGTATACTATCTGTCAACTGGAGACAAGGTACAGCCTCACCCTACACACCCAGGCTCAAGAAAAAAGGTTATGAGCTGACTAGGCCTTTGTGGGATAAATTCAGCAAGAGAGTAAAAGAATCACCTCACAAGAATACATTTTGATTTTTTAAAAATAAGTCTTATGTTGGTCTACATGGTATATTTTCTACCCAAATTTCACAGTATTCCCATAATCTCCCATAGAACAAAATCCCTTTTACCTTCTTCAAAAGTAATCAGGATGGAGTCAGAGAGGCAAAAAGAAATGAATGAGGAGAAGAGTAAGAGAAATCCACAAAAAAAGTTCCTAGTAGAAAAAGGGAGTTAACCCTCTTCAGTGCCTGGACAACCTCTCAACTATAAGGTGGCCCAAGGCCACCATCTTCTTTTATAGGAGACAACTGAGTGAAAAAAGAGAAGATTCCCTAATGACAGGATGACACTTCAGTCCTCTACTCAGTAATTCATAAACTTTTTGCCTTAGAATTTGCACAGAAGCTTTAGAAATTGCATGGATTTCTATGCTCCCCTCCTCCAGCACCCATTCCTACTGAATCTGAATTTCATATGCAGATCTCAGGACTTTATATTTAGAAATGTTACTATATGTGGTCCTTATTTGGGAATTACTACTCTAGTTTATATCAATGCTGGGCCTGGAAGGTTCTGATGACATGCTCACCCCAAATCCTAAACCCTCTTCACCTGATGGTCTCCCTAAGACTGATGTCTTCTTTTGCCAATGTCCCAGGAAACTGCAGTTGCCTGAAGGGCTTTTTCAACTCACACCTACACAAACACTTGTTTAAAAAAGAAACGATGGAAATACACAACTGTGACACACAATTGTTCTCTTTTTCTGGTTCTCTTTTTTCTTCTATTAGACTCAATCAGTTAACAAGAATCAATTAAATAAATCCACACAGTATTTCACCAGCCAGGAACTTTGTAGTTTGTTTTTATTTTTGATTTTGTTTTTTAAAAAGGCTCCCTTCACTTCTTACTCCACTTTTCTACACAAGTTTTTCATCCTATTAGACTGGCCCAAAAGCGGGTAACCCATTTCCACAAAAAAACAAAGCTCCTGAATTAAAGTAACTTCATGGAAAAATATAATCCAAAAAGTATATCAAATAAAGAATGCTGAATAGGAAAAGAAAAATACAGCATCCCTGAGGAGTCTGAGAATAAGGTCTGTGCACTCTGAGATGGAATCTCCCACCAGATTGCTGTTCAACTTAATTATGGTTTAAGATGTGCACATATGAAATTAATATTTGGGATCCTGGTGATTTAAAAAACAGCAATCCGCCACTATTTGAATTCAGTCTTGTAATCCATCTTTTCCCATGAAACAACTAAATACAATATGATACCAGTGCTCAGATTTCTGGAGAGAGAAAGCAGTGGTCCTACATTTTTAAAAAATAATAATGCATATGTAACTTGAATACAAAAGGGGAGATTACGTTAATACCAAGGGGGAACTACAAAGCTTCCACCGTTTTAGTCCCAAGCCAAGAAATCCTCACTCAGTTCCTTAGGTCTCTTCAGAATGTCATTACACACAGACCAATGTCATATTCTTACAACATTCTCTGAGCCTTGTGCTGCATTCATGTATGTCATAGTTTTGCATGGTCAGAAGTAGAGATAAGAAATTCAGGATGAGACCCAGACCAGCTTCGCTGAAGCTGCACTGATAATACCCCATATTTACCTGCCACTCCTCCCCCTGCTTGCTAACGAACACTGTCCAGGGACATACACCCCAGGGAAATAAGCAAAGTGAGCCTCCATTCTGGTCCAAAGAAGTTCTGACTCCTGCTTTCTAAGTCTCAGCATCTCCTTTCCACAAATGTCTAAGACAGGCCTCAATTCTCCCATGTCCAACAATTCTCCACTAGGGAGACAACACATCCTCTTGGAACTTTCTGGTTCCTCTGTATTGGACACTTCTGTGGGGATTATTCAATTTCATCCTCTCCATCCTATCTTGTCACTATCACAGGGATGAAACTTGACATAGTAGAAGGACTTCAAGTTTGGCGTTGAGTCTCGGTCCATTACTCTCTCACGGCTGTGTAACGTTGGGTATGTTACTTTACTATGCTGGATGTTTTTTGTTTGTTTGCTTATTTACCTAAGTAAACATAGGTGCATTTACAGGATTGTAAGCATCAAATGAGAAAAAAAATATATATGTAAAATATCCAAAACTGGGACTACCACAGAAGACATATCTGGTAAATCATGTTCCTGCCACTGCCAAGAACCAAGAACAAAGTCAATGCCATTGAGGTTATGTTGTGCTGGTGGACCCCATCAGGTAGTTGGCAGAGTGCTGAATCAAGCTGCCTCTGCTACTGTGGCAAGATATGGCCACTTCACCCTCTGAGTCTTGTCTTAGATGTATAACCTTTGCTCACTGCTGTGTTCCTGCCACACTGGCCTTCCTTAAGTTGGAACATTGAGTTCTCGCTTTCCCCAGATTCTTATGGGTACCTTTCTCTTGGCTTTTCCTATGACTACTCTTTGTCCTTAGGTCTCATTTGAAATGTTATCCCCTCAGAGAAGATCTTTCTGACTATCCTTACCTAAAGGAACTCCTTCGTATTTTTTATTCCAGCATCTACTCTTTTTTTTTTTCTGAACACACATCAGAATCTATAACGACCTTATTTATTTGGTTGTGTATTATAATATGGTCTACCCGAAGACCTTTGTATCTTGTATCCATCCAGAAAAGTACCTGGCGTGAGGCAGATATAAAATAAATATGGTATTTGTTGAATGAATGAATGAATGAATTATTGTCACTTCACGACTGCCTCTGTTTTGTTTTAAATTCAATTTAGGTAACATATACTGTATTATTAGTTTCAGGGATGACTGCCTCTGTTTTTAAGAGGCTCTTTTGGCTACACTCCCACTTAGATGAAGTACTGGTAGGCACTGATTCTTTTCTTAGCTTCGAAGAAAGATAGTGTAAAAAAATAAACGAAATGTTGGTACTATGAGGGTCTCTTACTGAGGCATCAATACATAGTAATTATCTGTGGTAATATTTTCATTAGTTAGAGAGCAGTAGCCTCAATAGTGTAAGTGCACATGGTACCTTCGCCTTCCCTTGCCTCGGTTACCTCAATTATAAACTGAGGAAACCAATCAAATGTGCATTGTGTATGTTACGAAGATTAAATAGGTTTATACAAATGGTACCTGGAACACACTCAGTGCTAAAAGATTTGATACTTCAGTCTATAGCAAAGACAATTTCAAGTTTACTAATTAATTCATCTCACTGAAGCCAGATGTGGGGAAAGGCACAGTCTACACAGCACTGATAAACAGAGCCCTGTTGTCATACACAGGGTTAAAGCAAAGTCTATAATTTCTATTTAGTGAACATTAATATAATTTAATACCTATATTACCTGACAAGATGCAAATTTTGTTCCACTGAAATACCTGCAGAGATTATATCCTCAAAAAGTTTTGGAGGAAACTGTATTTTCACTAGCAACATGTGACTATCAAAAGTGTTTTAAATCCATGCTGACCAAACTGATCAGAGATAACAAAATATTTACAGATACTCTGGTCAAATGGATACCAAAGCTTCTTGGATAAAATCTATGCCAGTTGGATTTATGGTAATACATAAGTCAGCAAGTCCATGGATTTGTCTGTTATACTTTCTGCTACGTATTATCACGACTCTTGAATAAAGATTCATTTCAGTACGACAACTGGTAAGGTTTTTTTTTTTATGTGAATCCACTATAAATTCAGAATTTTGAGCTGACAATAAACTCAACATGTCTGTTTATAAAGATAAAAAGTTAAAAAAATGCTAGTGGAAAACTAAAAATAGCAAATGGTCCCATATTTATATCTCAGTAGTCAGAATACAAATAAACATCCTTGGTGAAAACACATCAGTGCTTCCAATTAAGGCAATATAATTGCATGCTTTGAAGTGGAACAATGGAAAAATCTGACAATCCATTGTATTAATATGAGACACAGACTTTAGAGACATATAAAAAAATAACATTTAATCTTTGTGAGGCATCTGCTTCTATATACATTTTGCATAACATTTATGCATTGTGTGTAAACACACACATTAGATAGATAAATAGATAGTTGGATAGATAAACATATGTTAAAGAGCTAGATGAAATCTGGTGCAACCTTCTAATTCACTTTAGTAAGCCATTTCACTGTTACTGCTGCAAGTTCTATTGTCTTCTAGAGTTTCATTATTTTCAAGAGGTGATGGAAAGGCTTTGCCCATTTATACACAATTAATTTACTTACCTGGCACAGATCTCAAATGACCGATGTCTGAGTAGAGGACAGAGTCGCAAATAAACTAGAAAGTGGTATAAAAGCTGAGAGCAATGCTTTTTCTCTTATGTGTGTCTTCAAGGGTTTTATTTCATTTATAAAGTGGAGTATAATATACAACCACTGAGGAAAAAAATAACAGGTCACCTAATAATCTAATGTAAACAACTATTTGGAGCATACAGTTGTTTTCCCAACTCTTCATGAGATTTCATTAAGCTAATATTTAGTGAGCAGTTTCCAAATATCACTGCTCCCTTTCTTTGCTCTCTAAAACAACCTAAACAAAACTAAACATTATTTGCAAATTTCTTTGTTAAGATTCTTGGTTTCTGGTCTACTGACTCTGCCTACAACAGTATTTGATTCTATAAATTTAAGCAAAATTACCTGTTAAATTTCCTCATCAAAAAAGACCTGAACACACAGATAAAAAAAAAAAAAAAAAAAAAAAAAAAAAAAAAAAAAAACCTAGGAGGGGGATGCATTTAAGGTAACTACTTAGGTGAAGGAATCATTAAAATTCCAATATCGATGGTTGCAATTTATAGACCTTTATAAAACTGCATTGTAAGATGGGTTGCATGCTAACAGTGATCTAATGTAAGAAGTTTCATTAGAACATTTTGGTCTAGATCTGGAAATGAAGTAGAGGGGAAGGCGGCCAGTTATAGAAGAGAGCAAAGAATTCTTCACAGTTGCCTTGCACTCATCACAAATAGATCAGCTACAATTAGTTATAATTACAGTCAGTTACAACTTAATTCCAACTCCTCAACCTCGGCCACAATCACAACAAATTCTCTTCCTACCTTTTTCGGAGTTTTTTTTAACATTAAAAACAATCTTAAGCTACTTTGTAGTACAGAAAATTAATTATCCATAATATCTGAACCATCTTCCATTAGAATAAAAAGTTCTATAATGTAAATGCTATAGTATTACAGGTTGGAATAATTTTCTTTATTTCTTTTTTTTTTTTTTTTAAGATTTGCGAGGCGCCTGGGTGGCTCAGTCGTTAAGTGTCTGCCTTCGGCTCAGGGCGTAATCCCAGAGTTCTGGGATCGAGCCCCACGTCAGACTCCTCTGCTGGGAGCCTGCTTCTTCCTCTCCCACTCCCCCTGCTTGTGTTCCCTCTTTCTGTGGCTGTCTCTCTCTCTGCCAAATAAATAAATAAAATGTTTAAAAATATATATATTATTTATTTATTTGAGAGAGAGAAACAGAGATAACAAGAGAGCAGGAGAGGGGAGGAGAGGGAGAAGCAGGATCCCCACTGAGCAGGGAGCCCAACTCGAGGCTCTAACCCAGGACCCTAGGATCATGACCTGAGATGAAGGCAGACCCTTAACCAACTGAGCCATTTAGGTGGCCCAAGAATGACCAATTCTTACAGAAAATTATTCCAGGGTGCCTGGGTGGCTCTGTCGGTTAAGGGTCTGCTTTCGGCTCAGGGCATGATCCCAGGTTCCTGGGTTCGAGCCCAATGTTGAGCTTCCTGCTCAGTGGCGAGTCTGCTTCTCCCTCTCCCTCTGTGATTTCTCTCTCACTCTCTCTCAAATAAGTAAATAAAATTTTTAAAAAAAGGTCATTCTTTAGTGTCACGTGTAGCTGGATATAAATTTTAAAGAAGGAGCATTTATTTTTTCTTAAGAAAGAGAGATCAGGAAGTTAAAGTTTAGTAAAAATACAAAAAGGGAGATATGCAAGTAATGTAGAAGAGGCCATCAATTGTTAAATGCCATTACTGTGCCAGGAAAGTTCAACACTTACCCTTCTGCCTATGATTTCCCTGTACAACTTCTCAGGGGTTAAAAGTGTTAGGGTTCAGACTCTATAACATTGGGGAAACCATTCTGCTGGTTCATTTAGGGATCTTTGTAAATTTTGAGAGACATTTGAAGTGTTGTGGCAGGTTTAGAGTCAGGCATTTGAAAGCTTTGCACTCCTGGGTGAAGCCATTTCAAATACTAAGATGGAATTATAGCGAGTAAAAAATAATAACACATTAACTTTTAATTCATTGTTGTCTTAGAGTGTGAAGGCCTCTGAGAGCTTTAACAAAAGACACTAAGAATAACATGCTTGAAATACACTCCAAAGAAGAAGAAAGTAAACAATGAACCTCAAATAGTTCAAGGCAAGGCACACTTACAGCATGCAGGACCAAAAATAAAAGTCTAAAGAGAAACTAAAAAGCTTTGAGACTGGCCTTTAGGATGGTGCATATGAGAAGGGGAAGAATTTCTAGCTAAAGCCTTTCAAGATCCAACAGATTATACTTTTTGATGGCCAATAGTATCATTCTGACCTTGACTGCTGCTGTAGGAAATAGCGGGGCATTCAAATATGGCCATGCATTTGCTCCACGTCAGTCAGGCACTGAGGATAATGATGGCCCAAGAATAGAGGTCCTTTTGCTATATTCTTTGTTCTCTGTGGGAGGAAAATCTGAGAAAGATTTTCTATTATACCCCAAATAGCATTCTTTCTGGCGGTCCGTAATAGTGGGGAAAAGGAAGAGAATTATTAAATGAGGGAAAAAGTTTACCTAAGAAAATATATACATAAAGAAACTTCCGTTTATTACATGCCACTCTAGTTTGGGGTTCTACTAGGCACTTTATGTGAATTTATTTAATCCTAAAGACACTCAGAGGTAGGAACTGTTATTTCTCTTTTGTGGACATGAAAACAGAGAGGGAGAGTAGTAAGCCACTTGCCCAAAGACATTCAGTGACTGAGTGATGGAGGCAAGGTTACACCAAAGCCTGTTGAGTCCAAAGCCCCAGTCTTTAATCATCACGTATTTCCACCCATTATTAAATCTCAAGAGTTGTAGGATCGTCTCCAGTAAGTCCTATCATTTCACCTACCCACCATAGCAAATGTTACCTAGAAAACCTTGAATTCCACTGTATGCTATAGGGAAACAGCTGACTGCTAAGTGGTTATTAAGAATTCGCCCATGAAGGGCACACTGCCAAAGCTGCATCCAGCTCTTCTACCAGTTAAGTTCCAAAGAACCTGAATGATGAACTCATTTCACTCAAATAAAAAGATTGTAACTCGGTTGACCTGGAGAACAGAATCAGACCACAGCAATCCATCCAGTATATGAAAAATTTCACTCTGTAAACCATAGACATGACAGAACAACTCCATAATCTTATGTGAGGAATATCCCACTGATGCAATTTCAAATGCGGACCATCTCCCTGAGAAGTCAAACTCTTCGCAGAGATTATTTTAATGCCAATTAACCAAAATAATTAAGGAGGCCTACACCTACAATAATCAAGTAAAGTAGAATATTAAATTTCCATTTATTTGGGGCATTATTTCAAGTGTTTACAATGAAATAATTCTGTCCTCAAAATCAATTCACTGATCTGGTAGAGAGCCCTCATTTAAAATCACATTAATAATTTATTTTTCTGCAAAATGAGAAAATACTGTCTTATACAAACACCTCTTTCCATAATAGGGTAAAAAGTATGATTTTAAAAATCAAGTCCTAAATATCCAAGCTATAGCTGGATAAGCTTTCAAAACTGAAATGATATGTGAATTCTGAGAAAGTCTCAATTTGAACTCAAAAAGATTAACCACTCACAATATAAAGCCATTTGAAATGCAGCATTTGGGAAGGATCATCCATCACAGAGACTAGCACATTCTCCATGCTAGACTGAAGTTTGGAACTTAATGGGAAGTTACTGACAGCTTTCGTCTTCACAGCTGCCCCTCAAATTTGTTAACAAGTCAGTTTTCTTGACAGGGAGATACTAGAAAAAAACTCATAATATTCCAGTGAACACAATACAAGAAATGAAATCCCCTAAAAAATTATTCCTTCAATCCTTTGAACTAAGTAAATGTACCTTTTAGAGGTCATCAACCAACTATGTTTAACAAATCTTAGCCTTATGGTTTTTAACACCTTTGAAATAACTGTTTGTAGTTAATAGTAAAAAGAACTCAATGTGTCAGAATTTCCAAATTCTTTTTTAAATTGTAATTCTCACATGCCAGTTATATCATCAATTATCCCATCAGCAGCCTATTAAAATGTAGATAGTATAATAACATTTACCATGTTGACAATTCTCAAACAATCTTCTATACAGGTACTATTGATCCCTCTTTTTGGGGGGCAGATAAGTAAACTGAGGCCCTGAGGCATTAAAGGACATGCCCAGATTATTAACTAGGTACTGGCAGAATGACCAATTCTTTCCTACTTCAGTAAAGATCTATTTTTCCATAGAGATAGAGAATTAGCCTTAGAATTGAAGTGCAGATAAATGAATTGGGTCTATTTTAATGCAAATTAACAATAGTATCTTTTTAAAAATTGTATGTACTGGAGTAAAAGAGTTAAAAGTAAATTTTCTTACAGGCATTTTTAGCCTACATAATTTTTTGCATATATATATATATATAGAGAGAGAGAGAGAGAAATCTGAGAAACTCTATATAAATATGTATACATTAAGCAAACCATTGCTCAATAGATGAATAGGTGACTTCCTTTGTAGAAACTGTGAAAGACTGGAATAAACCCTCTGTCAAAATTCTGACCATGCTGCCACCATCACCATACTCATCACCAGGATTTCACAGTTTCCTAAATTTCCACCATGAGTCATATTCTTGAATTGAGGCATCAAAGACTCTTGTTAAAACTGCTATGTGAGGCTGGGGTGTATCACATTCAGTCATTATAAGTCATTAATATCATTCTACAATCCTGTTTAACTAATTAACTATAATCATCTAGCAGGTACTTGAAGAACTAGATCGCCCAGAACAAGAACAGGTAAGTTTGATACTAGAGGATGGAGGAGGGAAAGGTTAAGAGCTTTCATAGGTTTGGTATTCCTAAAACATAACACTGAATTTAATCTGCTGGGTTCTTCTCAGAGCTGACGGAAATGGCCATTGAACACATTAATGCACAAAACACCGTAATCAAACAGACATTTTCACATTCTACAGCGCATGGAACAGCTTGTCCTCAGCAGAGCCCTAACTCCCCACAGTGACACTAGACTTTTCAGGCCTATGGGGCTCTTTCTTATGGTGCCACCTGTACATGATTTTACAGAGCAGGTTTTCTGTCTCCTTTCCTTCTTTCAAGTTCTATTTTCCATTACTCTTTTAACAGGGAGCAAATGAAGCGGAAGTGGCAGCTAAAGGTACATTTTCCATTTATAAACAATAATTGCATATTTGTGGGTAAACAATCACCTAAATATCAAAGGCAGGTCCAGGACTGGTGCCAGGTGTAATAGCATATCTCATACCAAAACATCTCCCAGAATCACAAACAACCTATCACAGGCTCTTCTCTGAACACTCCCCCTGAACCACCCTATATTTAAACAGAGTATGAAAAAAGAGGATAGTTATTTGGGATACGCATTATTTTAAAATGTATTTTAATAACAATTTCAAGATTGGGGGGTTAAATTTATACAGTTTTCTCTAAGCTTGTCTACATATTCTCATATATATATGCATGCCAGCGTCAAGAAATAAAAGACTTATCAACAGTCCTAAAAAATATTACCTCTAAGAACACTGCTGAGGCCATGAAACCATCCACTGTGTTCACCCACATCTGCTCAAACCATGCCAAGTCAAGTTTCTGCAGGTTTAAAAACTTTTCACTTAAAAAATGCATAGTTTTGTCTTTTAAAAAATCACTCCTCTCTGAAACAGTTACTATCCTCTAGAAATCTCGTATGAAAAACCTGAGAAGTACTAAGAACCCAAAAAACAGATGAACAAAGAGCAAGGACAGTTTATAAATGAGGAAGCACAACTAGAATGAAAACACAGGAAAACTGTTCAAAACTGTTTAGGATTTCCATTAATTAAAAAAAAAATCAAATACACCAAAGAGAAACCGTCTTTAATCAATGACTTTTTAATTACATAAAATAAAATGTAGTTGAGAGCATAAATTTCCTAAGGCTTTTTGGGAAAGTAATTTAGTGATATATGTCAAGACTACGGGAAGTGGCCTTTGAATTCGAGGAAATAAACCTAAATGTGAGAGGGCAAAGCATGTTTAAAAAATTGGTTTTCACAGCATTTGTCCTAATATTGGAAAACTATAAATAATTTAATATCCAACAATAGGAGAAGAGGTACATAAATGGTGTTGTAGCTACTACACTGTATTTATTAAGTTTAAAAATGAGATGAAAACATATTGGTCAAATGAGGATAATTGTGAAGTGACGTGATAGGTACATGAGTTCATTATACTCTCTCTAATTATACAATTAGAGAAATTCTTAAACCACAGTTTTAAAGGAAAGGAAACACACCATTGTGTCGGGAGAAAAAGCATTTAAAACACAGCAAAATTTGCATAGTGAATAATTTCTTAAAGACTTAACTTTTTAGAGCAATTTTAGGTTTACAGTAAAATTGAGAGAAAAGTACAAAGATTTCTCATTTACCTCCTGCTCCCGCACTTGTATGGCCTCCCCCTATATCAACATCATTTACCAGAATTGTACATTTGTTACCAAAGATGAACCTATACTGACACATCGTAATCACCCAAAGCCCATAGTTTACCTAAGGGTTCACTCTTGGCATTGTACATTCCATGGGTTTAGACAAATGTATAATGACATAGATTCATCATTACAATATCATGTGGAATATTTTCACTGCCCTGAATATCTTCTGTGCTCTGTACATTCATCTTTTCTCCCTCCGACTCTCTGATCTTTTTATTGTCTCCATAGTTTCGCCTTTTTCAAAATACCATATAGTTGAAATCATGTAGAATGAATACTTTTTAAAAAAAATTAGGATCTATACTTAAAATGAAAAACCAATTCTTGGTACATAAACATAACCCTTTGCATAGGACCTATAGAAACCATGAGGATTCCTCCACGAAAGTAAAGCAGATATTGGTAGAGTAAAACCTCCAAGAAGATAAAGAAGGCTGATATGATGTTAGTTCAACTCAGAACACTAGACGAGAAGAATAATTTGTTAGAGAAATATTATAAGCGAAGAAATGGTTTCTTTTCACAAACAAAACCCTTGGGAAACACATATCTGCCCTTGGCAATGGAACACTTTGACAGACTGACTCAGAATCAAGACTGGAATGTGGAAAAGGAAGAGGTGAGAACAAAGGAGAGGAAAAACCAGAGAGCTATCCAATAACTGACTCTTCCAGAAAAAAAGTAAGCATGCTTTCTAGAAAGAAAGAAAGAAAGAAAGAAAGAAAGAAAGAAAGAAAGAAAGAAAGAAAAAGAAAGGAGGGAGGGAAGGAAGGAAAGAAGGAAGGAAGGGAGGAAGGGAGGGAGGAAGGGAAAACAGACAAATGAAGATCTATAAAACTTTTCTAAGAGGACTCCATAATATTTCTAATATGCAGAAATACTTTCATTGCTTCTAATCGGAAAGGACCTCTATTGTTTTCCAGCCTTTCAGTATACTTTGGAAAGGAACCATGACCTGAGGTATTGTTGTCTTTGGAGATTAAGAGAAACGCAGTCCTCTGCTATCATTCTTCTGATCCTCTCCAATTTTAACCAGTTGCAGGCAGTTATGTGTGGCCTTTGTAGCTCGGTGACTACTAAATAATTGGAGTTGAGATGTCAAATATTTCCCTAATGAGCTCAAGGTCCAAAGTAAACCCTGAACTGTAATCGCAATAGTGAAGCATCGCAATGTATCTGCTTCTGGATGGGTTAGACTGGTTACGCCTCCAAGGCCGTGTGCATGATTGCTTGGGGGAAAAGAAAGAAAGAGAGAAAATGAGGATAAAGAAGAAAGGAATCTCTTTCCATAATAAATTAAGAGGATTATCATTTTTAAACTGTTATTTCGATCACTTAGGTTTAGAAACTCAGCCCTAGTATGACTGATTTCTGAACACTTCTAATTCTATTCAAACCTAACTAAATGTAGAAAGCTGGAGAAAGAAAGAAGCTTTGGAAAATAAAATGATACCATAAGCCCTCCTCAGAAATGACTAGCATATTGGTGGGAGCTTTGCTATTTTTGACAAAGGGGTATCTGGCACCTCGAAGCACAGATAAACACAGGTGTTACTTATAAACCCAGCCAAGCCTCATCCCCCAGTGAATGCTCCAGGCTGCTGCCTGTTCTGTCATGTGGAGGTGAAGGTGAACCAGAGTGTGCCATCACTCCCAGTCCGGATGACTCCAAATGCTGTAAACTTCTTTGCTAAATAAGTAGTTAGACCTGCACGATGATATTAATGGTGCTTGTTACTCTCAAATTTAAAGGAATAATATGCTGATTAAGGCCTACCACTATCATAGAGTCTCACAGCTTTAGTTAAAGGTCTCTTCAGAGACTTTCCTGGAGTGGGGGGAAATCAACGTTCTGATGGCTGATATGGTCTTCAAATCATTATGCCATTATAGCAAGAACATGGACATTTTAAATTAGCAAGTTGCATTAGAAAATAATTTTCCCTCCTCCTTGTTGGAACAATCGTTATAAGCAACCCTTGATATTGGGAACACGGCTATTTGAATTATGTTTTATTAAACACAAGCTTTCCAATCCTTTGAATCAGCACGTTGGCTTGGGAACAGGCTTTGCCTCACTATTTGGAGTGTAGACACGTTTGTGCTTGTCTCTTTTTATTGCTTTGGGGATTTTCCCAATATAAATCCTCTTACAACTCAACTCTCCAGCTTTGTACAGATGTACTGTAACTGACTCTTTGTTTATGATCCTGTATCCAGTTTTTTTTTTTTAATGGGAGTAGACAGATTAGATGCACTTCTATGGGACCTATTGTACATTGTGAGCACTGTGTACTTAATTGCAAAAAGGAAAGGGAAAAAAAAAAACCCAGCTGCTTAATTTATGGATATTAGCAACAGGGCCAGCAATTTCAACATGGAAAAGTGGAACTCCCATCATTCATAAAGCTGGCAAGAGTTTCTTCTGAATTTCAGATCGAACAAGAATCTCTTTGTTTTTCTCCAATTGCTTTTACAAACAACTAAATTGAGTGCTCATGGAAGGTGCTTACTTTCCTAAGTGAAGTCCTCTATTTCACCAGTGAACAGGTGCAACAGAGGGAGTGGCATTTAAGGCATTACAAATTTCCCCAAACTCCACGAGTATGCCTTACATTTAATCCAGATGCTCTATTTTTTAAGGATCAATAAAGTTGAGGCTCTGTCGCCTGTCTTGGTCTATTCTTTGACACTATGTGTAAAATGACCACTTACCATGGTCATTTTTCAGAATCAGCTAAGCCTGGAAATAAATATATTACTTCTCTAATGTACCACCTCATACAATTTTGACTTATTTCCTTCTGTACTTGGCCCAGAGCCAGAAGTCTAGGGATTCCTCAATACCCTCCAACTAAAACAGAGGTTATGTACTGAGGATGGCAAGGGCAAGGCAATGCCAACAGCTCTCTTCTTGGCCTGGCCTTATTTTTCTCCGGGCTCTCTTTCTGACCTTTCCTTTGGCAGAATGCACCCTTTCCCACCTAACTGTAAATGTTTTAGGGGATGGACCAGTGATACAAGAGAGCTCAAAATCATCTCTATCTTGACGTGCTACATCATGAGAATTTGATGGCACTTTCTTATGAAGCTTTCCTTGGAGTCCCAAGACTTTGGAATCCTCTTGAAATAAGACTGTGTGAAATAATAAGTAATTGCTGTTTTAGCAATTAAATTCTCTTGGATGGGATCCAAAAAGGATTCGCTTTAATTATGAAAGTATTTTCGGAGGAAAATAGTCTTAAAGTGGAGTTTCAATGTATTGTGAACAGATGATCTTTAGCATGAAACAATGTCAGAAGAGTAAGTCATGAGAAGCACCTGTTCAGCAATAAGCAAAAGGAGTCAGAAAAGAAAACATGTGCACATGGAAATGTTGTTCTTAAAAATAAAAATGTCAATGCACAATGATCCATTAAGCAGACAAATTCCATCCTAAATTATTCCACCAGAGCTTCTAAAATTCCCAAATGCAATAGATTTTTAGTTACTAATAACTGAGTTTGGATTCTTGCCCACAAATTAAAGATAACATGCTCCCATATCCCATTACTAATTCTTTTAACAAGGCTTCCTCTGAATAATTTTCACTTTTTAAGTTACCGAAATTCCATTTAACACATAGCTGCATAGGAGATACCTCAATCTTACTTCTGTCCAAGTTTTGGGGATGCAGCTAGTTAATAAAATGTCCCAATTGTTATTGTCACGAATTTTAAGAAAGAGCCAGTTTTGCGTAGCCACACTGAAAGCTGTGAAGCGAGAACAACCTACTTCTGTGTACATAAAAATGTATATAAAATGACAACTTCACTGTATATCCAGAAACCCTCTTGAAGAGGAGACATTTACTTTTTCACTCCGTTAGAGAAGCCAGAACCTAAAGTGGAGACATGAACCAATGGTATCGACTTTAATTTAAGTATATTATATGTATTTGGTTTCTTGAACTGTTCACAGAATGGGCCCCCAGTTGGGATGCTCGTATATATGTAATTAAAACAAAAACTTGCCACTGGGCTAGTGGGCATAGTGGGGATTGTGGGTCTTGTTCTAGTTCTGTCTCTAGTTAGCTTTAGAAGCTAAGGCAAGATACAGCTTCTTAGGTGATTTATTCACTTCCTCATGCATGAGATAATAATGATTATTGGCTTACATCCTTCACAGGGTTAGTATAAAGATTAAATGTTGCCATACGAGGAAAGGTACTTTAATAAAAGCACCATCCAAATACAAAAGACAGTTATGTATGCCAAAAAAAAAAAAAAAAATCTGGTCGTTAGACCATCAACCCAAGGTTCATGAGATTTAAACCGGAAACATACACTAGCATATCTGAAATGCAGTCTCTTTTACCTGACCTCAACAAGAAGCTAATGGGCATTATATGGTGATGGATGGTAGCTACGCTTTTGGTGAGCATAGCATAACATATAAACTTATCGAATCACCACGTTGTAACCCTGAAACTAACGTACCACTGTGTGGCAACAGTACTTGAGTTAAAAAAAGTGAGAGAAGTTAATGGGAAGCCTCTTCTGGTTATAACATTTATTCGTTCAACAAACCCTTACTGAACGCTCGTCATTTCTCAATTATTTTGTTAGTTGCCAGTTACCAAGTGATAAATAAGTCATACATAAACTTTCCTGCATGGAGCTTGGAGTCTAATGGGGGGCTCGATATTAAGCAGATAATCACATGAATAATGAGATCATTGAAATCATGACAAAATGTTATGAAAGAAGAGTACATTTTGAGAGTGTGAAACAAGGCCTAAGCTCTATTTCAGGGTTTGGTGAAGTTCTCTAAGGAAACGACATGAGCTGAGACCTAAAGGACAAGTAGGAGTCACCCAGATACATGCAACAAGTAGGACTGCAGTCAGAAAGCAGAACAGATGAGAGCCTGACACATAGCATATAAGGGGCAGAAACGAGCTGGGGGTACCATGAAAAATGTAGGGAGAGGCAAGATCCCACAGGAGTGCAGACATCAAGGATATGGAATAGGAATCCCTAATCCATAGGGATAGTGTTAAAATCTTTAACACAGACAGAAAGCAATCCAGACTGTAAATATAAACTCATGATTTCTTTTTGAGTACAAAATTAAAAAGGTGTTATTGCAACAAAATTAAAAATGTGTTACTTAATATTAGACCCTTTCACCCTGTATCAGTGATGTTTACACCATGCTCTCTGGAGGCCTAGACTTCTCCAGAGCCGCCTTAGCAGCAACCTGAGGTGGGCTAGGTATCGGAAGGGAGGCTGGAAGGAGGGTCACAGGCCAGCAGCATCACATCACTCCACCCACAAACCATCCTGCCACCAAGCCAGAGCAGGCACACTCTGAGTTTATATACTGGCTTCTACATAAGAATCACCGTAAGAAGGATTCTAAAGTCAAGAAAGGCAGGATGACAAGGGGAGAGAAAGAGTTACTATCCTCCATGAGCAATAAGGTTATTTATTTATGGCCTTCATCCACATTTTCTTCTCCCCCCACCAAGGACTTTGTGTTTTATTTTCTGAGAGCTTATCGCTCTTTTCTCTGCTGACTTCTTCTACACGGATCATCATATTAAATCAGACCATTTGTCTTCAAACGGGGCCCACCTCACTAGTCCACGGGGCCTCAGGAAATCTGTGACGCCTCAGGAGGCAGGCTTGTGAGTAGCTTCTTTATGGAAGGGAGAGCCTTCTTTTTCCACTAGGTGATACTAATTTGCCTTGACTGTGGTGGTACTTCCTCAGGCTCTCCTTTCTGAGGTTTTAAAACCTTTTTATTGCAGCTTCCAGGGCTTTGTTCAGGATGGTTGGTGGTGTTCTGAGATCTGAGGAGAGAGGAAGAACAACCGTAATGCACACTGTACACTAGAGAAATGGATGCTGAGCTCTGCCTTCAGACAAGAAACAGTGTGAGTGCCTGCCCACTGGCTCACAGGAAGTAGGAAGGACACAGCCTTGCCCTCCCCCACCCACCTCAGGTTCTGTCCCTCAGGTTAGCTGAATGAAGGCTAACCTTGATATAAAATGGTTGTGGGCTCAGCAAACCTGTTCAAGGTAATAAAAGAAGGTAAAGTAAAGGCTTCCTTCATTCCCAGAGGATTCAATCCCAGAATCTCCAGAGGGAGCCAGGGTTACTGATCCATTTGTTATTTTCTATTTACCTTTCTTGTTCCTGGTGGAATGCCACCTTTCGAACTCTCCCTCCCCAGTCCAGCAAACTGGCAATTCTAAGCCAAATCATGCATCTATGAAGCTGCTACATGTTACCAAATATTTGGCGGATAAAAGTCTTTCAAAATTATCTTTCCTAGTTTTAACTTGTTAAAGGAGGAAAACATGGACAGAAGGTCGTGTGGATGCCTAACTTGGAGAAACTTCCACATGGAACTTGGAAGTCATTCCGGGATCACCCGGTCTGACTGAAATCGTCCAAGACCAGCTGTAAAGTCTAACCTGCACGCTACTGTCTTAATATGTCAATAGGCAGCATGGCCTCCTTCACTCAGGTGGAGAGAGGCGTGCTCACCAAATACAGTACATGCTCCCGGACATTTTGCAGCCTCCCTTGAAGGTACATTAGGGCCACTGACTCTTCAGGGCATCAGGCTGGAAGCTGAAGAGATGCCATGGTCTGATGCACTGAGGACTAGTTCTGAGTTCCCCACAATCTCTCTTCTGCTTCCTGAGCGACCAGGAAGCTGGCTGGCATGCTGAAAGGCTGCATGGATGAGGCTGTCCTGGTGTAACCACCTGAAGTGACTTCTTGAAAGGATCACTTTCCTGTGGTACCCAATAGGATTTTGCCAAGGCTACTTTTCTGTACCAACTAATACAACCCACAAAACTAATTTAAGGGAAATCTTCTCCTAAACCTCCTGACCCTTCAAGTGCTCCATCCACTCATTGCCATATTGCTTCAAGTTGTCATCCTTGCATCATGTGATTGACTTCAGTCCTTTTCATTCTCCTGAGACTGCTTCCTCAGGATGACCAGTGAGTGGTTTGAGACTATCAAACCAACAATTTCTTCTTAGTCATCACATCCTTTTATCTCCCTGGAACATTCGGCAGTCAGCATTGAAAGCAACATTTTCTCTAAATTCTCAATTCCTGGGTTTGTGGGGTTGGGGTGTGTGTGCGTGTGTGTGTGTATGTGTGTGATTCTATTATATCAATTAACCAACAAGTGTCTGCTGAGCAAACATGTACCCTAAAACTATCTGTGTTGCTTGGACTCTGTTCCCTCCATACTTACCCACTGAGTTATCTTAGCTCTATCCATAGGTTCCCTAAGCTTTGGTTTCCTTATCTATAAAATAGGAATGACAATATTCTCCCTTTCAGTTGCTATGAAGATTAAATGAGAGAGTGTTTATAAAGGAACCTGTGACAAAATATGAACCATGGGAGTGGTGGAGTCAATCTCCTTTACTGCTGTTGTTGTGAAGTGACAACTATTCAAACTACTGTCTGCAGTCCTCATCTTTCCAGCAATTTCTAGTCTTACTTCTTAATTTCTATGGAACATTTCAAGTAGAACATTCACATTCACCTCAAATTCTAATAACTGAGCTGACAATTCTCCACCCCACTCCATTACAACCATCCACCCCTCAAAAGGTTTCTATTTTTACCATTGGTACTAGTGCCAACCTAGTCATCAAGTCTTCAAGCTTAAGTTCAAGCTTCATTCATTGAAACCTCTGCTGATATCTTCATTCTGGTTCAGCTTAGTAAAGCAGTAACTGAGCCAGAACACTACAGTTGGCAACACTGCTGTCAAACAGATACAACCCCTGCCTTAGGTTGGAGAAGAATAGAATGGATTTGTCAAAAGAACAAGATGAGTGAAATTTGATGGTTTACCAGAAGAGGACTGTATGTTAATGCAACACGAGGTTGCAGTCAAAGAGATAATGACAGACTCGAAAAACTGGAGATATTAATGAGATGGAAAAGAAATTTTAGTGGGATTAGGGATCAAAGGAATTGGGGAGGCTAACAGGTTGTTTTATTTTTGCCAACGAGTGGGTTCATGGACTGGAAGAGTCATGGGTACTGACAAAGGCCAGTTGTGGCCATGCGAGAGGACTGTTAAAAAAGGCAAAAAAAAATTTTTTTTAAACATTGAAATTAGTTGTCAGGTGCATTATCCACAGGGAGGTTAAAGTTGTCCGTGGTGGGGGTAGGGAGGAGAACTGTGAGATGATGCCATTTTCCTCAGTAAGAAGATCTGCTGACCAGAGCCAAACCACAAGAGACAATGAACTCTAGGAAACTGAGGGATGCTGGAAGGGGCCTGGGTGGGAGAAAGAGATAACTGGGTGACAGGTATAAAGGAGGGTGCTTGATATAATGGGTGCTGGGTGTTGCATGCAACTGATGAATCACTAAATTCTACCCCTAAAACTAATAATACAGTATATGCTAATTAAATTGAATTTAAATAAAGAATTAAAAAGAAGATGTGACCAGAACACAGCAGATGATAATCAGAGGCTCATCCAGACAGCATGAGCCTCAGGGTATTTTGTGTAAATGTGGCTTACTGCAAAAGAGGCGAAGGGAGAGCTACAAGAATGTCCTCTGTGGAAAAGCTCCAGATCTTCACCTTTTTGTAACAGAACCTTGCCATCCACGTTACTAATGTGGGGTAGAATTAAAAATTGGGTGGGTTTCTGAAGTTAATAAGACACCTCACTTTAAGAGTTTCTCAGATAGGAGGATTTCAACATAGATTTCAAAGGCACATTAGAGAAATTTCTAGCAAATTTGTAAGCTGTTAAAATTATTTACCTTAAATAAATCTCGAGAGTCTTCTTCTTCGATTCTAACTTACACAGGTCACTAACCAAGACTAACAAAAACCACCTACAAAGAAAGCTAAAAATTTTATTGGCTGCATCTTAGTTGTGTGCATAGCATCCAAAGATTTCTAGTCCCCCAGATTTCATAGGACTGTGAATTTATATAAACCACTAACATTTTGAGGTTAGTGGTGCAAAGAATAAACAGAGAAAGCTGAACGGATAATTCAAGCTGTGTAGCAATTTGGAAAAAGTAGTTCTATCTCAGATTAATAAAATGGAAATTTGCTTCTAGAACTATGTTGCTTCCTGCTACTGCCAAATCTCTTTTGCATTTGTATGATCAAAAACTCATAATCCTATTGAATGCACACAAAATTGGATAATAAAGTTCTCCAAGTGTTATTGTTAGTATCTGCTCACCAATACCAACACAGAGGGAAAGCTGCATGCATAGAGGATGTTACAATACTATAAACTTCTGAATATTTTTAATATTTTATTTTCAGTGTTCAAAAGATATGTCCAAATTAAGAATTGAAAAGTCATTTGATCACACAGAATAGTCATATCTATCACATAAAATAGTAATGTGATTAGCTATTGACCATATGGGAAAAATAGAATTGTTACAATTTGTATTTTTTGCATCAAGAACTGAAGAAAAGTTTGGCTATAAAACCAATAGTTGTTTTGAAATGGCTTATTTTTTTCTTTATTTCCACAATATTATGTTTAGGCTGTGAAGTAAGGTTTTATCATATACTAATACCATAAAAGGAGAATATTGTGCAGGTGGATGGGAATGTGTTGGGGGAGGGACAGAAGGCCGATGGTGATTAACAGAAATTGATAATACAATATTGATTCTCATTTCCTTTCTCATCCCCAAATTGCCATCAGACAGACCACACAAAAACCCATAAGACAGCAAAAGTTATGCACATAAACTCTTTCATTGAATCCAAATGCAGCATATTAGAAGCATCTCAAGGGCAAATGTTTCCTTTGGAATATTAAATTGGTACAATACCAAGTGCATTCTTTTATGAACCCTTAAAACAATATGACTCATAGAAATTCTATGAAGTAGGATGTAAATAGGGAGAGAGAAATCCTCTCTAATTTCAGCTTTGTCTGAATTTCAAAATCCTTTGACTAGGAAAGGGGGTAAACTTGTCTCTTACAAAGGGAATATAGTACTTTAAAAATGAAACAGCAAGTTTTGTTTCATTCTGTTTTGTTTCTGGAGTTATAACAGAAATTGAGAAGTTCCTTGATTTAATTGAATATACCTACTCGATGGAGGTCATGCCGAGGTTGAATACAGTGCAGAAAGGGGGAAGGGGGAGGTGGGATGTGTGGAATGGCATTCTGTAATGCATCCCCTGTTCAGCATTACTCAATTATTTATGTGCCAGTTGCTTGCCACATGTTTACCATATAGATTATGCACATACCTTTTAGACAATGAAGAAAAACAGATATAATTTCTTTTTCATCTCACTCTGGAGATAAAGATTTGTAATCATTAAAGACATGTAGCTGTGTTCTAAAATAGCTGAGGTGATGTTCAACCAAAGAAGCCTGCATGTGTGATGCTGGTATTGACAGTAGTCTGTGCCATTAGTGTCTCTAACTATTAATTTTATTCCAACCAAAAATCACTGCCATTTTGCTTTACTGAAGACACGATATTCAGCACCCACGTTATTTCTTTTCTCTAATTCCAGCAGAGAAAAAGGAAAGTTTCATGTTTAAGAAAATGTAGCCCGCAAAATTAAAGTTTACAAAGGAAAAAGCTAAAAGATTCGCTTTAAAAAATTTTTTTAAGCATGAAGTATTCACCACAGATAGAGCAGAAAGGAGAAAACAATTAGACAGTATGAGAGTGAAAGTGGAAAGGAATAGAGAGAGGCCTAGAATGATACAATATCCTACAGCATTAAATTTTTAATCTCTTACCGGAGCAAGCAATTCCTCTCTGTCGGACGGTGTCATCCTAATGCAACCTCCCAATATCCTGATGACTTAGCGTGACCCACAGAGCTTCTCTTGGTTATGTATAGTTTTCTAGAAATCTGGGTCCATGGTGAGAAATCACTACACTAAGTTTTTCTTGTTGTCAAGCAAAGGCTAGGTAATTAATTTCTTGGTATTTGTTTCCTTCCCCACAAGTTTACGATCTGTCCTTTTTTTCGTTCTAAAAAATTATGGCTTCTAACACATGTACTGGAGAAAGTCATCAATAAAATGTGTTTTATGAAGAGAGACAATAATATCTATCAGTTTTATATTAGTTAAGGTGAAAGGCAAGCCTCAAATATGAAATAATCTTGACATTTATTGGAAAAATTTCCCAAATTTTCCATGTTTCTCACATAGGAAATTTCTGGGTTGGGGGGAGGAGAATAGTAAAGATTAACAAGAGACAGACTTCAAATAATATTTAAAGGACTCTAGTTATGAAAACTCTTTACTCGTACTCAAAAAACCCACTGGTTTTAAGGGAGGTTCCTTCTACAATTGGGACTGAGGAGCTAACACGCAAGGGCCCGGGAGACAGTGATGAAATAATACTGTCTATGCTCTAATGCACATGCAAACATTTGGCTGAGGATATATATGCTTTTCTGACATCAGAGTGTGATATTCCATAGACCTACCATACGGCTCCATTATGCAGAAGGATCCACCAGAGAACTCCTGTTATGAAGCAAAGCTGAGATATCTGCCTCTTTTATGCAGGCAATATTCCATTTTAAAATGTTTTCCAATCTGGCTCAGAATAACCCCCTCTGTGAACCAAATGTGTTCGTTACCAAATATTCTCCATGGTTTTCCTCCAAGGACTGAGACAGCCTCCAGGTGTTAGTAATGACCTAATCATACAAAAGCCAGCATATTTATCTACTCTTACCCCCAAGAAAATGTGGATATGCTTCCTTCTTAGTCTACTTTGCTTCGACAGCCTTCATACATCTGCTGATTATATATTTGTAAATCTCTCCTTTTATCTCCCCAACAGATGCACGCTGTGATGAGAAACGCCGAAGCACACATTAGAAGCAATGATGGTTATCAGCCTAGCAGAGGCTGATGGGCTTCCTCAGATCTCGTCATGGAACCAATGGAATGCCAGAAAATGATTGGCTGGGGAGCTCTTCCACATTGTCAGGAGCATTGGAAAAAAGGCTGCAAGAGAATGATGAGAAAAAACCTGGAGAATGGCAAATGCTTCACTGAAGCAATCTGTTACGTGCCTCCTTGCAGAGTGGGATGCCTGGCCTGAGATCAGAGGAGAAGCCAGAGGGCTGGGAGGAAGCAAGCTAAGGAAATAAAAGCTGAGGAGAGCAGGACAGAGAGCAAAGATTTACAGCATGTATCGTAACCGCACTAATATTTTGGGCTTCTCCTGAATTTAACCCAACTTTCATGTTACTAAAAATTTATTATTTCCCTTATGTATTTGTAGCAAACAGAAATGAGTAAGAAAAATAGAAAGAGATGGGGGCGGACAAAAACAAACGGAACCAGGAGTCCAATTCCTGTTTCTCCTTCTTTGGTCAGACTAAAACCTTTAAAATCATCAGCCGATAAAATCATCAGCCGATATTGACTGATTCTCATCATTTTGAAAGTGGCTATTCCAGCCATTTAGAGAAGGGCCTGGTCCTTGTGCCAGTTATTGGCCAAGGTATGACATGTACTAATAGCACTTCAAGGACAATGGCCTTTCAATGACCATCAGGTACCAGTGCTTCTAAATTGGCCAATTTCATGTGTCAGGAGGCCAGAAGACATACAATCACATAAGAAAAACACCTTAATCCAGTCATTATAAGGTAGGAGCCAAACAGAGTGGCTGAGGTGTTTATGGGTATTGCTGTAATTTCAGCCTAGGTTCATTCAGTCAAGAAGATTGTTTACAGTCTACTAGAAAACACTTCCAATAAGCTTGAATTACAACCTCAATATCTTTTTTTTTTCCAGGTTAACATGTGAAATAAAGAGATTTCCTCTGTGTCATAGTTACTTTTACTGCCTCCAAACCAATGAATATCTTCCCCTCTAGAACAAAATACCATTGTTTCATTTTAATCTCCTATCAGACTGGTAGTAACCAAATTAGTTTTGAATTTTCCCTTTTCATTTATTTTTCTGCAATTGATTACTGGCCTTAAAAAGATGAGAAGATAAATTTCAGCTGCCATCTTCTATGGTGGTTCTCATTCATTAGTTTTTTTTTTTTCTTCTTCTTTCCCTCACCCTCCAATCTCCTCCTCGCCTGTTACATCAGCCACAGCTCTCACCGCAAGCTCACATAATTCCTGTTGTGTGTCTTTGCGACATCTAATTTGTTATGATGTATTATGCATGCAAATGTAATTGGAGAGGAGGAGTTAAGCAGAATGACAGCTTAAAGAGGCATATTTTTTTGACTCTGTCACTCCCAGAAAACAGCATAAAGAGATCTGGGACAACTAAATGTTGTGATGCAGCCATTAGAATGTCAGGATATCAAATTAAACACTAGAACTGTCCTACTGAACCTGCTTTATCTGTCATAGGCAATGAGACCCCCAAACAGAGAAGAAAGCTATATGAAGTCAAGGCATTTATTTGTGGTAAAATCTACCTTTAATTTTTACATGTGAAAAACAAAATGAAAATTGTGCTTTCAACACAATACTTTTGGTGAGAAATGTACAAATTTAACTTTGTCACACACATCGTTACCTATTTTCAGACCACTTAGTTTGTGAAAATTCATATTAACAAATATAATAACCTAAAAAGCTAACTGAATAAATCTTAATGGCACCAACCACAGTCTTAAAAATTAAGGGATCTTACTTTGAGCCTACGTCTGAAGTAGATGACTCCAGCGATACGGAAATCTTACCTCTTATAAATCAAGTATCGAAGAACACGACATACCCATTAAAAGCTAAGAGGATGTGTTTCTTAAACTACAGTGCTAAAAAAAATCATCTCAAAAGTATTAGTTTAAGTTGCTAACATGAACTCTAAAATATGATCTTAAATGGAATCATTTTGTATGGAACAGATTTCAGACAATAAATTTTAATTTCAAAAAAATTCACTGACCTGGTGTTTACATGGTAAAAAGTGAAACGGAGCCTTCTTGAACAGGCTTTTAATCTGGAGTACCTTCCCATGCAAACCAGACCTTTCCCTTTTTCAGATCCACCATTGCATATGATCATCATTTTTAGAACCCTAACATGTTTGAAAGATATTCACAGAAAGAGGTTTATATATGGGAAGAGTACATAGTCATGTACTAGCCTCACTAGTTGAGCAAGAATAAAGCTAGGAAATGGGACAGTTGGCAGCAAATATTTCTCTACACCAGTTAATTCCATTGTCCTGAAAATTCATTCCTATCCAGTCATGTTTTAGACATTTATGGACAGTATAGGATGAAGAAAAACTGCTCCCTTAACATGCAGCAGAATACGGCACTGAGAACAACTTAGCAAGAGCAGTAAAGCAGAAACTCAGGCCTAAACTAGGGCTTGGCAGAATTCTGAGAAGCTGGGATCCAGGCTGGAGACTGGTTCCTTATTTCTTTCTCTCTTTTTAAAATCTATCTATCTATCTATCTATCTATCTATCTATCTATCATCTATTTATACTTTAGGACAAGGAGTCAGTCTTGTTTTCATTATTAAGCTTGAAGCCAGACTGACATAACACAACACCTTTATATTTGAAAAATGCAAATCTTGGGGAAGATCCAGACAAGCCTTGACATGGCACTACTCTACTATTCAGGTCCCTGCTTAACCTGAAAGAGAGCCTCCCTCTTACATTACCCTGGAATACAAGATGAATGAATGAACAAATACAAGACGGAAACCAACTCACATAGTGACCTGTACTTTCAACATATTTGCTGCTGTAATAACAATGAAGAAATCCATCTGGCCTTCCACTTCTTCACCTCATGCACTCTCAGAAACCCATTTTCAACTTTTTTAGATTCATATTTATGGAATAAATGTTATCCAAATACACCATAATTAAAGGAAGATTGACTTTGCAACTTGAGACAAGTCACAATAATGTTGGAACTTACTGTGTAGCTCAGCTCAGCTTTAAACAAGGGCAGTTCGGACAATGTATCAGCGCTGTGTGACCCCTGTTAGCATATGAAGGAAGTGGTGCAATACTAAATGGCACTAGACTGGAAGGGAGGAGGAAACACAGTCTCTTGAATGGCTTGGGATCTAAAGCTGTGGACATTTCCTTGTATGACAACAGAACTGTGCTAGCTAGTCTTCTGGTTCTCTAGCAATCCTGTTTCTTTCCCTTAAGTTCAGGTCAACCTTTGACCTGAATTAAAGTGGGTCTTACCGCCAAAAGCTAAATGACAAACACAGCTGTTGAAGCCTTACCGATAATGATGGTTCTGGGCAGCAGGATGGCTCATGAGAACACATCATTGCAAGAAAAAGCAGCTGGGCAGGGTTATAAAAGTGTCTTTATTTCTTAGGTTGCTTTCTCGGTAGCCTTACCACTCTGATTCCAGCTATGTCCATAGCAGCCCCTCCTAGCCTTTGTGGGCCTCCTGCTAGTGAATTACTGTATTAGTCTCATGGGAAGAAGGAACAGCCAGAAAGATTAAGATCTAATAACATGTCAATGGTAGTATCCAAAAATTCCTCCGTAGTGATGTAAGTCCCTCCATGTCCTGGCCTATGCCTACCTTCTGGTTTTCCATGCTACCCACTCTAAACTTCAGTAACGACTGATTACTATACACTGAATGGACTCTGCTATCTAACAGCTTCACAGTTCTGTGTATGCTGTTTCCTGTATGGAAACCACCACCACTTCACTCATTCTTCCTCTTGGCCAAATCACTTCCAAGATACTTTCCCTGACTTTCCAGTAAGATTGAGTTAAGAAGCCCACTGGTGATTTGCTTGCTCCACATGACTCCGTCAAAGCCTCTACCACACTACCTGAAAACTGTTTACTCACCCCTCCTGTACTTAGACAACTCTCAGGGGTCTCGGGTTCTCTCCATTATACCGGATTTTTCTAAGCTCAAATCATGAGTCTCAGGATTAAGATAGAGGGAGAAGTAAGGAAAACAGGAGAAATTTAGAAAGAGTCCAACTACAACTATTTGTGGACAAGGAGAAAGGTAAAGGCAAAACCAGTTTTAAAAAATCTGACTAGTGCACAGACAAGTGATATTTAAAAGCCAGAATTTTAGGCTACTGCTCGTACTTGGGTCCAAGGAGGGATGAACCAGAGCACGGAGGCAGGACTGAGGGAGCAACAGACCTGCCACCTGCACACCCTCTGCCTGAGTATAGATGAGCCAAAGAAAATCAAACTGAGCAGCTAAAAAAAAAATGGATAAAATAAAGTGAAATAAAATCACAATTTAATCAGTGCCAAAGAAACTTGCAAATTTTTTTTAATACCAAAGTTACCATTTTAAATTACACTGCCTAATGTTACTGTGAAGTCCAAGAAATAGAAGCCTCTATAAGTGCACTGATGGCTTCTGATATTTAACACATATTTTAGTTAGAACAGTTCTGCCACTGATATCAGCAGGGGAACAAAGCTCTTTCCTTTAATAAATGGTAGTTGGACATCCATCTGAACAGTGTGAACCACCAGCCACCTTTAAGAATATTCATCACCTGCCTTGTTAGACTTAGATGCCATCCTATGCTGGGAGGCAAACTGGTGAACTTTGTGACTTCTCTAAGTCCTTCTTAGCCCTCTGATTTTAGTTCTTTGATTTTCTATTTATGATCTTCCAGGGCAGAGGAATGGAGTTGATTTATTCACATTAAGTCCATTGATATATTTTGAATAAGGTATAGAGGGGGGTTTTGAGTGACTCCTCACTCATCTGAAGGTCTGTGACCTGTGAACTGCCTCAAGGCTCTCTCTTCAACCTCTCTTTGGGGTATTCCCAACCTTTTCAAGCTCTTTCTTAAGCTCTCCACTCTTTGGATGAAGATTTGATTTTCAGTATTTATGGAGTAAGTCTATCTGTTGCCAAACATGTGCCTACTTCACTAATTAATAGGCATCTCTAATAAATAAGCAAATAAAGCAGTAAGGACAGAGTTTCATCAAGAATATCTCAATGCTCATTGAACATCTGTGATCTCAGTGTGTAAAGTACATAGCCCCCAGGTAACACTACCCTCTGAACTGAGTTAGCTCACATTTTTTTCCTAGTCCATCTGTACTTGTCAAGTAATAGCTTGATTCAAAAATGTGCTGCAAGGAAAGGCTTTTCTCCATGTTAGAGTAGTCATTTCGCATCTCCCACTCTAAACTCCAGACTCCCAACTGCCCACACACATTCCTTTCTTATTCCTCAAGGAAACAGCAATTCTTCTATGATTGTAGTAATTTCTCTAGAAAGGCTATTTCTTGCAATTTGAGAAGAGAGCCCCTTTTTCCCTCTTCTGGGGTGTGTGCACTTCAGGGCCAGTGGCTATGCCACATGCAAGGTGGAGTGAGTGCCTTGTGCAGGTGCCATCACATCTTCTGAATCTACCCAGAAAAGGCACAGGTAGCGTTTTTAACAATCATCAGTTAGTTGAACAGCAGAACCAAATGGCTTTATTCCTTCTGTACTCATGTAGTCAAGTTTGTTTTAGTAAATCCTGTGGAGAAATAGCCACTTAGTTTCTTTAGAAATAACACCCACAAATTGAAATGAAATATCACGATTCATGAAAATAATCCTTTCACAAGATGATTTTGTACTAAAGAAAAGTATTTTGTTTTGTAACTTGTTTTTGAAAACATAATTTAGAATTGTACAATGGAATTTTGATCAAATGTGTGAATAAGTTTTCTGCCAGTAACTATGAAGCCTTATATGCACTCTATTTCAATAGTAATTATTTCTCTCAATCACAATGTTTTATGATTCTTATTCTTATAGATAATAGAGAAAGCTACTGTGTGACAGTATGGTTGTGAGACATCTGTATTGACAAAACTTCTAAAAGTTACTTTATAATTTTTTCATAAAGAAGTACTAATTAAAACAAACAAATGTATATTTTTTATTGTTCCTGTATTCCAAAAAGACAGTGGAAAAAATAAGTCCAAGAAAGTTAAAAAGCATTTATTAAATATCTGTCGTGAATCTGGCCTCAGAGTAAATGTACAAAAACGGCTAAAAAAAAAAAAAAGAATTGTGCAGGGAAAGACACTGCTATGTTAAGGGTCACCTTTATTATCTCTACTAATGCTGGTAAAAATTAGCAACATATATTAGTTACTATAATATGGATGCTGTAGCAAACCAACTGCCAAATTTCATGGCTCAACCCAATAAAATTTAATTCATGGCTCACATAACAATCTAATTCCACTGTTCCTGGTGAGTATGCAGCTTTCTAAATTTCAATTTACAGACAAAGGCATTTTTATATTGTGGCTCTGCCTTCTTGTAGGGTCTTGGAAGGGTCCTCAGGGAAAGGCAAGAAAGATCACACACAAGAGATGTTTAATGTTCAGGTCTGAAAGTTGTGCCTATCACTTCTGCTTACATTCTCTTAGCTAGAATTGGGTTACAGGGCCATATCTAACTGCAAAAAGAGGATAGGGAATGTAATATAGTTGTGTGCCCAGGAAGATGAGGGAGAGAAATTTGGTGAGCAACTGGCCACAAAATGACTTCATCGGAAGAACAGTAGGTAGAAACTGAAAGTCAGAGTTTTAAACTTTGTGGTACTTAGTAGTAGTGTATAATGCAGGGGTAAATTTTTGATAGTTTTGGCCCATAATTTTTGCATAAATGAAGTTAGGTGTGATATTATGATCCTGCATCAAAGAACAAATTTATGGAAGCACAGTGAAGTTGGAAGGAAATTAAAATACAGTGGCTGCAAACTAGGAAGCGCTATAATAAATCTGTATAAAACATACTTTTCTCAACAGCTTTATTGAGATATAACTGGCATACAACACACTGCACATATTTAATGGATACAGCTTAAGTTTTCACACACACACACACACACACACACACAAAGCACGTCGCATCAAGATAAACATATCCTACACCCCCAAAAGTTTTCTCTTGCTACATCCATGCCACATTTCTAGGCAAACACCAATCTATTTTTTCTCACGTTAGATTAGTCTGTCTTTTCCAGAATTTTATACAATGACAAACTTTTTTTTTTTTTTTTACCAACTTCTTTCATTTATCATCATTGTTTTGGGTTGTATCCATATTGTTGTATATATCAATGGTTCATTCCTTTTGGTTGTTTAATAGTCCACTGTATGAATATAACACAATTTGCTTATCCATTTATCCATTGGTAGATATCTGGATGATTTCCAGGTTTTTGCTAGTACAAATAAAGCCATCATGAACATCTGTATACAAGTATTTCTATGAGTATATGTTTTCATTTTGCTTGAATAAATACCTAGAGGTGGAACAGCTGCATCATATTGTCCTCAGGTTCTTTTTTCTACTTTTTCCTGCCTTCTCTTGGGTTAAACGATCAATTTTTCTGATTCCGTTATATCTACTGAATTATGATTTGTCTCTTTTTAAGCCATTTTGGTGGTTGTCATAGGGTTTTTTAGGATTATAAAGCTACATCCCAATCCCTCATATTCTTTGCACTACTGTCATATTTTAAAAACATATACACTAAGCACACATGATATCATTATTATTTCTGACTTAACAATCTGTATCTTTTAGAGATATTGCTATAAGAAAAATACAAATTTCATGTTACCTTAATGTATTCATTTTTCAATATGACCCATTTCTTCTGATTAATATCATAACACTTCTGCCTGTAAAACCTCCTTAAAAACAAAAAACAAAACAAAACAAAACAAAAAAACCCTGCTTCCTTTAAAACATTATGTAGAGTAGGTCTACTAGAAAAGAATTCCCTCCATTTTTGTGTATATGAGAAAGTATTTCTCCTCCATTGTAGAGGAAATCTTTGCTCGGCATAGAATTCTGGGTTTACAGGTTTTTGTTTTTCTTCTATCAGCATTTTATAGATGTTACACACTTGCCTTCCTGCTTCCCTGGTTTCTGATGAGAAGTCTGCTGTAATTATTATTTCATTGTAATGTATCTTCTTTCCCTCCCGGTGCCTTCAAGATTATCTTTTGATTATTGATCCTACTTCATGTTGCCTTTATCTTCTCAGACTAGTTTGCATGTCTGTCACTAATTTTGGAAAACTTTCAGCGCTTACTTCTTCAAATATTTCTACTACCCCATTCTCTCTCTTCTTCTCTGGAATTCCAATTATGGCTGTATTAAACCATTTGTATTGTCCCACAGCTCTTGGATACTCTATTCTGTTTTACTTTTTATCCTCTCACTCTTTGTACTTTGTGTTTCAGTTTGTGTGATCTATTGCCTTCTTTTCAAGTTCAGATTCTTTTCCTGGCTGTATCAAGTCTACTGATGAGCTGATGAAAGACTTCTTCATCTCTATTAGCAAGTTTTTCACTTCTTGCACTGCCATTTCATTTTTTCTTTCTATTTCTTTGTTGAAATTACCCATCTGATCTTGCTTTGCAATCTAACTTCTCCATTAGAGCTTTTAACATATTATTTATATTTATTCAAAAATTTCTGTCAAAGAGTTTCAACATCTGTGTCACACTGAGTCTAGTTCTAGTGATTGATCTCTCTCTTCAGGATGTTTTCCCATGTCTTTTTGGATGCTTCACAGCTTTTCAATGAAAGCCAGACATCTTGTGTGGGACACTAGATATTGAGATAAATATTTTTATGCTTGGAAATAAGCACACCTTTAAAAAAATATTATTATAGCCAATTAGTGAAGGGTTTATGTTAATCTAGTCAGGAGTTGGGCTGTGTTTGAGATTTGTTGTTGCTATGACTGGTCTGGATTCACCACAGGCTTCAAACTCCCTGAGTGATATCTTGGGTTTAGGGTGTGGGGTGGTTGCCAAGGTAGGTTTTAAAGTGTTTGCTCCCCCCTTGGTGTTGTGTTTCCTAGTGCACTTCTCCCCAGAGACAATCTGTTCCTTGCAGCTCTCTCAGCTATATTCCACTGTTATTTTTACTCCACCTTTGTTTGCCTTAACTTTAGGTGGACGCTATCTACGAGTCCAGCTGGGGTCCTTCAAAACACTCTTGCCTCTCTTCCTACTGTAATGCTGAACCAGGAACTAATTCTGTTCCTCCCCGAAAGTGGCACTTTTTAAGAAATTCCCTTTTCCAAATTGCAGTGGGTTTCCACCAGTACCCTAAAACAACACATTTTTGTTGTTCTTCACCACCACTAGCCACCCTCAAAGGTTAAGGCTTTTGACCAGAAGAGAAATAGGACAAATAGTTGTGGGCAGAGTTTTGGCAGTGGCTGTCCTTCCCTTCCCCCAAAGAGAACCATGAGAAAACCTATCTCAGGACTTTTCCCATCCCTGTTAGTGCCTTCTAGGGTTAAGGCTTTTCTTGTTAGAGTGTGAGAATATTATTAGTATCTGAAGTCCCTGGGAGCTTTCCACTGTGATCCCAACCTTCATTCCATCTTTAGCGGTTTGTTAACAATTTTTAGCTATATCCTCTTACCATCTTTTAAGCAACCAGTGGTGCCTGCCCCAGGTAAGCAAACACTTGGATCGTATTTCTCTCTGTAGTTATCTTACTACCCCAATAATTCCCATTGCAATTCTCTGGTAAATTCAAGAAACATTATTAATCAGTTTGCATTTTCCTGTCGCATGTTACATGTTCCTATTAGCTACAGGTTGGAGGTTTCTCCATCTCTAACCTGAAATAAAAGATGACTTGGCGACAAAATTATTCCTTGGCAGTTATTTCTCTCTCTCTCTTTTTTTTTTACATTAACATTCTTAGTTTATTAATCTTCTCATGAAAATCACCACAGTCACCACAGATAAACCCATTGCAGCATCTTTACTCCTTCTGTCGTCCAATCTCCAGCTCACTTCTTTTTGCCAGCACCAACATTGGATTTTGCAGTCCCCTGACTTTCTTCATTCTGTCCTTGCGTTCCTTTCACTGTTTTCTTTAGGTATTTTTCTTCTCATACAGGCCATGTCTTGCAAGTCTATGTTTAAGTTCATTTTTCTTTGCAAAATCCAATGAATCATAAATCATGCCAAAGCCGGTTGTCTTGCCACCACCAAAATGCGTTCTGAATCCAAATACAAATATGACATCTGGTGTAGTCTTGTACATTTTTGGCTAGTTTTTCCTGAATTTCTGTTGCCTTTCCGGGGCGAAGGACATCAATGACCATCTGTTTCCACTGAAGTAGTTGGTTGGTCATGAACTTCCTGGTCTGGATGGATAGTTACTGTGTCATTCATGATGGTGGCTGAGCTTCAAGCAGCCAGGGAGGGGAAAAAAAAAAGCAAAAAAAATAAATAAACTTTTTTTTTAAAGATTTTATTTATTTGAGAGAGAGAGAGAAAGAGAGAAAAAGAGAGCACAAGCAGGGGGAGCAGCAGAGGGAGAGGGAGAAGCAGACACCCCGCTGAGCAGGGAGCCTGATGCAGGACTCGACCCCAGGACCCTGGAATCATGACCTGACCCAAAGGCAGAGGCTTAAATGACTGAGCCACCCAGGTGCCCCTGAAGTTATTTTTCTTTCAAAATGTTGCTCCACTATATTCTCATTCACAATGTTTCTGAAGATAAATCTGCTGCCACCCTTATTTTTTTGTTCCTCTGTAGATCACATGTCTTTTTATCTGGCTGTTTTTAAGATTTTTGTTTCATCCCTCATTTTGAATAAATAGATATCTGGGGCCTTAGTATAATTTTCTACTTGGGGTTCATTGAGCATCTTGGATCTGTGGGTTTATTGTTTTCATCAAATCTGAAAATGTTTGCCATTTTTTCTTCAAATATTTTCTGTCCTCCTCTCTTTCAGGACTCTAATTACACATACATACATTAGGCTGCCTGAAGTTGCCCCTCAGCTTCCTGATGATCCGGCTTTGTTGTTGTTATTCTCTTTGAGCCTTTTCCATCTCTGTTTTCATTTTCGATAGTTTCTACTGATAGATCTTAAAGTTCACTAATCATTTCTTCTGCAATGTCTAGTCTACCAATAATCCTATCTAGGGTATTTTTCATCTCAGACATTAGAGTTTTCATATCCCAAAGTTTGATTTTGGTCTTTTTCATATCTTCCGTATCTCTATATAACATTTTCCATTTCCCCTGGCTTTTTGAATAATACATGGAGTACAGCTATAATAATTGTTTTAATGTCCTTGTCTACTAACTCTAACCTCCACTTCATAGCTGGGCTGCTTTACATTGATTAATTTTTTTCCTCAATATGTATTTCATCTTCCTGCTTCCTTTCATGATTGGTAATTTGTTGATTATATGCCAGAAATTATAAATCATACCTTATTAGGTGCTGGATTTTTTTTTTTTAATATTCCTCTAAAATTCTTGAGCTTTGTTCTGGGATCCAGTTAAGTAACTTGGAAACAGTTTGATCCTTTTGGATCTTGCTCTTAATATTTGTTAGGCTGAAGTAAAACAGTAGTAGATGTCTCATTTTTTCCCCTCTAAGGCCCTTCTGAGTACTTACCCAATTCTCTGAATTAGATGATTTTCCAGTCTGGCTAGGAAATAAGCAATTTTTCTTGGCCTAGTGTGAGCTCTGACTACTGTTGCTTTTAATGCTATCAGCTAGTTCTTCCCTTGGCCTCCAGTAGCTTTCTCACACATATTTGCTGAGTAGTACTTTCCTAATTACTCCAGGAGGACTCCCTACAGATACCTACAGATATTTTTTATTTGGTTGGTTGGAGGGTTTTTGTGCACCTCAGTCTCCCAAGACTCTCAGCTCCTTTCCCCCCAAATCAAAAAGTCTTCCAGGCATTGCCTGGGTTTCCCCTCCATGCACTGCAGCCTGGAAATCCTCTTACACTAATGAGCTGGGACAATTATAAGATACCTCATTATGTTACCTGGCTCTTAGGAATCACTGCCCTTCATTCTCTAATGTTCATGTTCTTGAAAACTAATACATTTTGTCTACTTTTGCAGCTATTTGGACTGGGGAGGATATATCTGATGTCCTGTTACTCCATCTTGATTGAAAACAACAGTCTTAAAACATATTTGAATACACAAAATATGCTGAACCTTTACAGCATACGTAATTTCCTCATTAGAAACAACCACAACATAAAGTCCTCCCAGCGAAATAATGATATGGTGAAGTTTTAGCATTTATACTAGATAGCTGATTTTTTTCTTCTACCCAGCATCCATTCTCCTTTTCCTATGACATTACACAAAAATTTCTTTGGAGATTCCGCCTTTCTGACTAGTCTGTGTGGTTTATTTGGGGTTCTGGTTCTAGTTTAAATAACTGAAAAATAGTATTTCCATGTATTTTATATTTGTGTGTGTGTATCATAAATGAGGTTAAGCAAATCTTCATATGCTTAAGAACCATTTGTATTTCATTTTCAATGAATTGCCAGTTCATATTCCGGGCCCATTTTTTCTTTTAGGTTATTTGTCTTTTTCTTAAAAATTCCTATAAGCATTCTCTGTAGTTGAGAGATTGATCCCTTTGTCTCATATACTGTTGAACTGACCAACTCTTTGCCCATTGAGTTTTACTTTTGCTTAAGGCATTCTTTTTTTTTTAACGTCTGCAGATGATCTTCATTTTTACATAGTAAATCTTATCTTTTTTTATTTCTATATTTTCAATCATAGTTAGACCTTTCATACTCCTATGAAGAATTTTTCAATGTTTCATTTTAGTACTTTCATTGTTTTTTTACATGACTTCTTACAAATTAGTTTCTAACGTTTATTAACAATTTCCCCCAAATATTCCAGTCATGATGGATTGGTTTTGAATTCTTCCAGCAATGATTGGCTCACATAATTTATTGTAATTATTTGCTTTCTTAATATTTTTATATTATATTGTTTTATGTATGTCATGGTCTCAAGCTAAATTATGAGCTCAGTGACAACACAGATTACAAATTTTCTTCCTTCTTGAACACAAAGTCCTAGTACAATGCTAAACACAGAATATAATCCACTAAAGAATAGTTGTTGGTACCAAAGTGGAAAGGAAGGTATTGTGTTTTCCATCTTATTAATTCCTCAGCATTTTTAAGTGGTATGCTTTTAATGACTGTTCAATTAATATTTTTAGAAAAACCTGACTATAAGTATAATAATTAAACTAAAGATGTGATTTCTTTGTGCTATAATAATTTGACAAATCTAACAGCATATATGACATATATGATACATATAAAATGACAAGTATATAATTCATAATAACAATATTCCTGCTATAATTCAATGGACTTTATACGGTTTAATTTCAACTTCAAATGACTGTCATAGTGACTTTTCCTATGATTATATTCTGATTTCTTCAAGGTATAACATGATCTCCTTTGATGCCTATGGTTTAAAAATCATTTTCATCATATTTCCTAAACTCCTGATTTTCTAAATATTATATATTTTAAACAAGTTAAATAAATTTCCTGAACCCATTTCCCTACTTATAAATGGAAATAATAAGATCTTTGTTCAAAATTCAAGAATTAGGGGGGAAAAAAAAGAAAAAGGAAAAGAAATAGAAGAAAAAAAGAAAGAAAAGGAAAAAAAAACTTAAAAATAAAATGCCTAGTACAGAGCCTGGCAAATAGTCAGTGTTCATAAGATGGTATTATCATCATTATGAGTATCTCCATCATCTTTGTTCCCAGTTGTTTCTTTTAGTTCTTTTTTTAACCTCTTTCACATTTGTGGTTCCTTTCCTTCTTTTCTGCCTTTTCTTTCTTTTTCTATTTCCCCATTTTATTTTTCTTTAGTTTGCTCACTTGTTACAGTCATGCTTTAACTTCACAATTCTGCTCTGAGTACACTTCTGCACTTCATCAGACACCTTGAACTACTTGGAAACATTATGGGCTTTACTTAAATGCCAACTTTTAACTTATCTTTATCTGTATTTGTATTAGGCAGGCATTACCTAAAAGCTGTATAACAAATGTTAAGCACCCAGCATGAGCAGTGAGTCCTCATTTCCCAGATGAAAAAGGTATAATCCTTCTCTCCTACTCCACCATGCACTCCCAATTCCCACCTTCCCCTTCTCCCTTTAGCTCCATCACTGATCTAAGCAGAGAAAATTGTTTTCAGTATAGAAAAGTACCATAAAAGGCACCTCAGGTCTGCCAAGTCATGACCACTTTGCACGGAGCCTTAACTGCCACCTCTGAAATGATCATCTTGAATAATGAATCATAAAAGTAACTACCATTTATTGAATGTTTGCTACTTAGCAAGCAATAGTCTAAAAGTTTTATGAGTGTAGTCTCATAGACTCTTTGACAACGTATTCAGGTAGATATTCTGACCTATTTACAAAGACTTAAAGATGTTACATAAGTTACCCAAGGTCACACAGCTGGTAGGTGGCAGGCACAATTGAACCCAGACACGTATGACTCCAAAATCCATGCATTCTGTCTACAACGCCAATTCTATATTTTAAGAAAAGGAAGTACACTCACCATGTCATTTGACATTTTACCTCTCGAAACAAATACCTAGTGAGAATGACAGAGTACTGAAGAACTGGCTTCGAACCTGGAAAATGCCTAAGAAATAGCCAATCAAATGACCTCTGAACCACAGGCAGATATCACAGAACAAGTTAAAAACAAATGCTCCAGTGAAACAAAATTCCCAGGAGGCATTGAAAATGCTCTTTCAATCCACTACAATATTTTACTAAGGGTACACTGTATTTTCCTTTCAATCTTGAAGTGGAGAAAATGTCAGCTTTGCTTTCATATTTCTTTAAGTTCAGGATGGTCAAATATTGAACTTTAGACCCTCTCAACTGATAAGGTTTCAATATCTCTTGAACTCCTTTTACAATATGAACAAAATGAATTTCTATTGTCTGTTGTTTGTTCTAAACTCAAGCCTGTTTTTTTTTTAACTCTGTTTTTAAATTAGTAATTTTCACTACCTCATGCAATCTTCTAAATTACTTTTTAGAGTGCTGGCTATTAATATTTTAGGTAGCTTTGATGTTTTACTTTATAGTCTTCAATTTTATTTTACATTTCACAGGTTCCTAGTTGCAAATAATCCTACAGGCAATTTTCTCACAGGCAACTACTCCTTGAAAGATATGCTAATGCAGCACGGCACTTGCAATACTGGGGGTTAAGTTAATCACCCAAAATGAGTTGTATCACTGTCAGCAGTGTATAAAGACATCCCATAGTGAATTACAAGGAAGGCTAGCTTTAAAGCTGCATTTCAAAAAATACCCAAAGCTAGAGATGAACAAAAATAAGCATTTATTTCAAAGTCCATTGAGCTAAAGAATCAAACATTTGTTATTTCTGGTCTCAAAGTTACCCAATATAAATAAAGGGATTCATATCCTTTTCAAAATTTAATTACCAGCAAAACCTTTACTGGGCAAGACAAACACTGCAGAGCAGTTTCTGCCTTCATATTTTTCTGCAGAAAAAGGAAGAAATCACTATTTTGGTCTCTGTTTAGCTGCACCAACATGCCATCTCTAAAAACCCGGGGAACAAATTGCCATCCCCTCTTCCCTCAGTGAAAGAGACACTCGTGGAGGACCACAGTCAAAACATGACTTTGCCAGAAATCAGGAGGCACTACATGGTACATGTATTCATCTACTTTGTTCACCATTCAGCCTTTACTTGTGCTTTACATATGGATTAGATAGGAGACTTAAGGTCCTGCCAATTACGTGACCCTTTCCAATCTTTGAAATCCAAGTCACTTGTAAGGCTATTTTGCAACAGTCTCCTAACAGTAAGGACACCCATCCAACCACCCTAATTTCTTGCTTCCAATATTCCTGACTTTGTTCTTGGGAGAGATTAACAATACCCTCCGCCCATGCCCAGATGCGGAGGCACACTGCAGCTCCAGTTGCTATGTGCTCTCATACATACAAAGCTAAGGGAAGCCATCGCTGCCAGCCCTGATGCTGACTGGTAGCATCATATTCATTGCTACAGTGTTTTTCCACATAGGCAGCAGATTAAGGACTTACAGGAAGCCTTAATCCTCTCTTTCAGAAGGGTACTTCTCAGTAGACTGGCTGCTCAGAGGCCAACTGAGGCGGAGTTCCAAGCTGCATTTTAAAACAGCGGCAAGTCTGCACTTACAATGATCTAGATTTCTCTTTTCTGCCTTGCAAAAATATTGAAATAAGATTTAGTTACACTGTTGTGATACGCATTTTTATGAGAGAAGAAATATATCGTCAAAAGCATGTTACTTCCCTTGAAAAGATCAAGAGAGGGGGGAAGGAATAAGGGTTTACCAGGAACATAGTATTTATTTGCCATGCATATTTGATATGAGTTCATTAAATACGCAATAGAAGTGTCAACATAAAGTGCTGTTTAGATCAAGCTATGAAAACAAACTGCCCTGGTATTAACATTGGAATATACTAAGCTGTGGTTAAATAGAAGCCTATTTACTATACGGTAAAGAAATATTTTATTGACTGTTGTTAAATAACCATCTATTTAGCCTAATTGAATTTACCCTTTTTTTTTTTTTATAAAGACTGATGGATTGAATACTATGACAGTGTGGTTGGCACTTTTACATGCCATCTCTTTGCCATTACATGGATTTTTCTTTTCTCACCCATTGACATTCAATAATTAGCAATTATCACCAGTCCGTGCCTAATTTGAGGGAATTTTCTCAGTCTCACTGGACCATTGCCAAAGCTCGATCCAATGAGGAAGCAAAGAGCAGAAGCATCTCTTTAAGGAACACTTGCTGTAAAACTGAAGTGTGTCTGACTGCACCACAGCGTGAAAATCCACTCACTGGCACAAGTAAGTGTTTCATAAGACAGAGTAGACTCATTTGAGTCTCTTCTGGGATTTGAATTTAAACACAGATATTTTGGATTAAAACGCAGATACCTCAGGCAGCAGTAGAAGGCTGGGTAGTCTTCCTGGCACATTGCCTTCCTGACGATCATTAACATAATGCAAAAGTACGAAGCTAGGAGACTATTATATTATTATCCTCATGTCTCATGCAATATGCAGGAGAGCTAAACCTGCTGTCATTAATACTGACCCTTTCTTTACTGGCAGCTCTCATACCAATTTTTAGGACAGAATATCAGAAGAACAAATGAATAGTTAAAGTTTTAAAAACCCAGGTTTTGCCTTACAAATGATTTCTCCCCCTGCTCTGTCCTTGATCCTTTAGGGCAACAGAAATAAAGGCCCTGAGTACAGATGTTGCTGTCAGGATATATAAACACTCTACAAACATAAGGAAAATATCTGGCTTATTCAAACTCACCTCTAAGATGTTTGAACCATGTATTCAAATGCCATTTCCCCAATTAAAGTTAATAATGCAAAAAGTACACTTATCAAATATTCTTAATTTTAGTGTCACATTTTTTAGGTTTTTTGTTACTTTGAGATTTCTGAAGCATCTATTAACGGAGTTGTTCATGTGAAGTCAGAGATAGTAATTTTTAAATTATTTTTAAGTTTAATGGGAGTGCATAGCCTTCCTTTGTCTCCTTCTACTTAGCCTTTTAGTTTAAAGGGTTTGGAATGATAACTATTTTTCAAGGTTCAAGATTCAAAAGAAATGGGTATAAACTCTAAAATTAACTTAGCTGTACTGATGGAATAGTGGATTCGAATTTTATGGTTTCAGTTATCTGTCATTCTTCTTTAATTATTTTCTGCAAATTTCCCACTTCCACTTAGTCTAATTCCAGGTAAGGAGTTTCTTGTCATAGTTGGACTCTGATAAACATGACAATTAAAGTATCAAGGTTCTCTCTCTAGAGGAAAAAACAGGGTTTTCATGTGACTAGGCAACATACAATTTTCCCCAGTGATTTCAATGAAGTCATTTTGAACAAATACAAAGTCATTACTTTGTACAAATACTGCTTTAGATAGATGTAGACCCAAAAAATAAAAAATAAAAAAATTGACTTCACTTAAAATTTTTTCACTTCAGGACTATCCACCACTTAAAATCTTAGCAAACAGGTCATACCAATAACCAGCTAAGTTGGTTCCAAATTAGCCATTTACTGGTAAATTTTAATTTTTGGTTCATTTTTTAGTTGATACACACTGAATATAGAATTCATTTCACTAATGAAAAACAAGTCCATTGTTACAGAGTCTCAAATGCATTGCTGTGAATGTTCAGTACATCAAGACTGGCAGATGCCAAGGAACTGTAAAAATTCACCACAGTCTTCTCCATTGCATCCCCTTCCACCTTCCTTTCCCAACATATACCTCCTTTACTGGGTCTGCCTTCTCCTTTTAACAGCATCACCATTAACTCAGTCAACCAAGCTATAAACCCCGAAGTCATCTTTGATGACCTTTCTTCCCAGCTTCTGTTTTGTGGGCTGCAGTCACTCTCCTCTTCAATCCATCCTCTCCTTTGTCTCCATTGTTACCATTCTAAAATGAGGTTCATATACAGCTGCAAGGACATGTGGTATGGTCGAAAAGGAGAGGATATTAGCGTGATGATAGTATTGATCTCCTTGTTATTTACGTCATTGATGTTGCTCCATGTATTCAGTTCAAAACAAGAATAGGTTTTTGGAATCAAAGTTATGACTTTGGGTGTAACACTTAAAATTAGGTGTTCCTGGAAAACTACTTGACCTTAATAAGCAGTGGTTTCCTCATCTGTAGGATGCTCATAAACTGGAATCCTTCTTAACCAAACTTCAAATTCAAATGATTTCTTGTCAACCAAGACTCTTAAATGAATAGTTTATATTCATTTTTTGTATTTTTTAGTAGTTTTATATAATCAACCCATCATATGAAAAATCTAAGTGCCATTTCTACTGCCCTAACTAAAACTACTCTTGTCAAAGTCATCCATAAATTCTTTCTTTAAGATATCCATAAATTCTACTCCCTAGATGCAATGGACGCATTTCAGCCTACCTCTTAGTGAACCTGTGCCTGGGATTTAGCTTTCTTAGCTTCTCAGTGAGTAATCAAACATTCTAGTCCCTTTCCTGGTACTCCATATCTGTTTGACTGTTCCTTCTTTATATCCTTCATGGGCTTCTATTTTATCCAAACCCTGATTTTCTCCCAGGGTTCCATCTCAACAATTAGTTCTCCTTACCTCTGTTTCAGATTTGCATCTTAACTTAATTGGGGTGTGGGTGTGTCTGTGTCCCTGTGTCTGTGTATGAGTAGGTAGATAGATAGATGATAGATAGATAGATGATAGATAGATAGATAGATAGATAGATATAGATCTCCAATAAGTTTCATTCTCAGATATTAACATAAAATTTCCTTCAATCTCCAAAGCAGAAACCTACCATTCCTACTCCCTCTTCATCAATCATCATGTACTTAATCACCTAATACTTAGAATTTTCTCCTGATTATTTCTTGTAGATATTACCTGCTTTCTATTCTTATTTTCACTGATCCAGATCAGTCCCTGTTTTTCTGAACCACAGAAATAGGCTTTGAATAATGCATCTCTCTCTGGCTTTTCCTACTTTGTGCTGTACCCTCCCCACAACAATAAAGTGACAGATCTAAAATCAAATCTGGGGGCGCCTGGGTGGCACAGCGGTTAAGCGTCTGACTTCAGCTCAGGGCGTGATCCCGGCATTATGGGATCGAGCCCCACATCAGGCTCCTCCGCTAGGAGCCTGCTTCTTCCTCCCACTCCCCCTGCTTGTGTTCCCTCTCTCGCTGGCTGTCTCTCTCTCTCTGTCGAATAAATAAATAAAATCTTAAAAAAACAATCAAATCTGACTATATATTCCTCTGCCTAAAATTTTTCAGTGGTTCCCCACTACCCATGGCTTCTTAGCATAGTATGTCTGTATCTACCCGCACTTCATAGTCCACCCTCACTGCCATAAACACTGTATTTGTTGTGCTATAAACACTGTTATACAAATAGCTCATACCACACTTCAATCTTTAAGCTTTGTAATTCATCTGTGTCTTTGCTTTACTTGGTCTCTCTGCTTGATATATTCTTCCTACTTTTCAACTTCAAGATCTATTCTTCAATACTCAGCAAAAAGAATTTTTCAATAAATTTCTAACCCAATTGAAAAAGATTTTTTTTCTATGTCATTCTCACCACTGACCACAATAAAAGTGAAATTATAATTTTATGTCAACTTCCCCTACTAGATATAACCCACTCAAGGACAGGATCTGTATCTTACTCAACTTTGCATTGTCAGCATCAAGCACAGTACTATAGGCATAGAGATTATTCTATGAAGACACCCAATTTCAGTCTTGGGTAACTGAGTAGATGATGATGCCATTCACTGAATCAAGAAATAAAGGGAGCTACAGGCATATGGAGCTAGATTATGTATTTGAGACATTAAGGGACAATCAGATGAAAATATCTAAGTAGGTAGACAAGTACACGGGTCTGAGTCAGGCATTTAGAAGGGATGTAGGCTGGAGCTAAAGGTTGCAAAGTCATAATTATACAAATGGTAATAGTGCAATAAGGAAATTCATGAATTGTTTTCTGTTTAAACTTTCATGCTGAAAGCTAATTATTTAGACCTTCTGCTTTAATCAGAGTTGCTAGTACAGAAAATCATTTTAATTAACTCAAATACTCAAGAATCTGGATGCCTGCAATATCCTTTGGTCTAGATTAAGAAACACAGTTTTGATTTCAAGTAGACTATTATGTTATTGTTTTGGAATTGAGAATTACCCACATGAAGCTATTAAATAATCATGACAAGACATATAAATTGAAAGGTTGAATTAAACATTACTGAGTTCTAATAGGCATGACACTAAAGAATAAGTGCTGCTTTGTGGTACAAAAGGTGGACAATATGCCTGTAATTCTAACATCCTTATGACTTCTAAACCCCTGTTATTAGGGGCTATAATAAAATATGAATTCACTTGTATATGCAAAGGCAGTATAAAATTGTCCAGCTAGGTAATAAAAAGATCAAAGGCATAAACTAGATATGCATTTCTTTTTTAGTCCCTAGAACTATGAATAGGAAGATGGAAACCTATAATGGACAATGAGTTATATAATTCATTTATTCTTTAAGTATTCATCAAATGTTTTGAGTACCTACTGTATGTCATCACTATTCTGTGTACTAAAAATAGAGTAGTAAAGAATACAGGCAAAAATTCCTATCCTCATTGAGCTGATAGTCTAGGGAGGAAAATAAGATAAATAAAATAGAAAGGATGCTAGATGGTGATGAGTCATATGAAGTAAACTGAAGCATCAAATGGGAATATGGAATGCCAGAAAGGAGCAATTAATTTGATGAAATATGGTGGGCAACAAAGCTGCACATTTTAACAACAATCTGAAGGAAATTTAAGAGTGAGCACTGTGAATATTTGAGGGAAGAAAATTCTGGGCAGAAGCCAAAACTAAAAGGTGGAAAGATTTCAGGGATGTCCAAAGAACAGCAAAAAGTCTTTGTGTGAGAGTCAAGAAAGCAAGGGCAAAGTAGTCAGATAGGTAATGGGTGCCCCTGTCAGGCCAAACACTTCTATCCTTTCAAGAACGTTGGCTTTTATGAGCGTTTATTCTGAGTGGGAGCCCCTGAAGTGAGTCGAGCAGAGGAATGTCATGATTAACCTATTTTTTTACACTTCTGGAGCATCAGTATGGTGCCTGTGCTAAGAGTACATGGTAGAGATGGAAGTACTGAAGCAACAATCCAGAAAAGAGGCATGGTGGCTTATACTAGGGTGGCAACAGAAGACATGTTAGGTAATAGTCAGAGTCAAGATATATCTAAGCTAAAACCACAGCAGTTAGTAACAGCTTGAATGTAAATTTTAAGAAAAAAATGAACCATTGAGAACGACTATAATATTTTTGGTAAATCAACTAGAATAATGAAGTTGCCATTAGCTGAACTCGAGACAAGTACAGGAGCAGCAGTTTTGGAGAAGATGGTGGGGGGGAATCAGTTCTATTTTGGGTCTATTGAGGTGCTTGTTAAACATGCCAATAGAGATAGTGGCTGGGCTGCTAGATAAAGGAATCGGAGTTTAGGAATGAGGACTGAGCTAGAGATACAAATTTGAGAGTTGTCAACACATAGACAGTGGGAGAAAAACAGAGAATATGAAATAATGATGCTGGAGAGTTAAATAGTAAATGGACTAAGAAAATTTACTATTACTGCCTAGCAACCCAAAGGGCCCACTTACCTACTTGATCATAAATATAAAGTGAGACTGACAGCAAACTTCAGGTGTAGGTACAAAATCAGCAGAGAGATCAACTTAACTATGGTTGTACTTTTGCCAGCTGCGCCACATGTTGAGACGGAATTTGGAGTGTAAAAGGTTTACTGGGAAATAATGCCTCTGAAATGAAAAAGGAGGAAGAAAATGAAAATGGAAAGAGGGAGCTGGCAGACCCTGATACAGATGGACAAACTTCACTAATGGAATAGGAAGCCCATTAGAAAAGTCCTGCATTGAATGGAAATGACTAGACCTTGAGACCATCATTTGCTCAGTCATTGGCTGGAATCACTGGACTACTGCAAGGAGTTCACAGCAGACCCACATCTGTTAAAAGCTGGAGACTATCAGCCAACTATATTCCCCACTGTTCAACAATTTCTTTCTCAAAGGAAGATCTGAGCAACACATCTCAAGTCTACCAGGCCAATCTTCTCAAAAAATCAGTGGAAAAGCTGAGTGTGAATAAAAGGAGGTAATTTTATTAACTGAACATGAAATTTAAGCTGTCTAGAGAGGAAAGTGTAAACATGAGATATATAACGGACAGTAAAAGCAGGAGAAGCAGTGGATGTAGATTCCGGCAGGATTTAAAGATTGTTGGAGTAAAGATACTAGAAGAATTGAGCTGAGAATATAGGAGGTGCTGGCCACTGTGTGCAGTACATGAATTTAGAATTATAGGAAGGCTTTTGGTAATGAGTAGGTTTAAGATGTGACCCTGGGAGTGAATGAATGGATGCAATCAGGTGGGAGACAAAATCAGTAAAGGAAGAGGTTAAGGAACTGAGAGGCCACATTATGGGTATTATCACCTATAAGAATATTAAAATCACTGGAGCCCCTGGGTGGCTCAGTCAGTTAAGCATCTGACTCTTGATTTCGGCTCAGGTCATGATCTCTGGGTTGTGAGATGGAGCCCCATGACCCACTCTGTGCTGGGCAAGCAGCCTGCTTAAGATTCTCTCTATCCCTCTTCTTCAGCCCCTCCTTCCTCTCCTTCTCAAAAAAAAAAAAAAAAGAATATTAAAATCATTGAGACTGAGGATGGCCTGGATGGAGAAGCAAACAGCCAAGAGCAAAAGTCTTCAAGTAATGAAGGGGAGTGACCCCGAGATTGGTAGCTGACTCCAACAAAGGAAAGGTGGTAAAATGACACATGACATGGGATTCAAAGCCAGGAGGAGAAAAGGAAACAGTCTTGAGGAACAGGGTGGATACCTACGATATAGATATGTAAGTGGAGTGGGAGAAAATTGAGCATCCACTTGGCCTGGGATTCTGGGGCTTTTTATGGACACAAATTCAACAGAAACAAAAGGTATAACATGGTTTGATCTGTGGGTCTCACAGCAGCTAATGGTTGTGAGACTGCAGTGACAGACAGTTGGAGAATGAGTGGGGTCTCAGGTCTCCTCTTCACTACTGTTAATGGAGACACAAAACATGGGGGAGGGCACTGAAGGCCTATATTATGTACATAAAATTACTGTTTGATGTTCTTGATTAGAGAATCATTTTAAGTGCATTTGCATTTTTATGTATGTAGATGCTTTTATATAATAATCAATGCACAATACTGATTTTGAGAGAGAATGGACCCAAAGCAATTTTTTGAGTACTCTGAGAGATGGAGTTAATTGTTTTCACATACTTTATCTCAATCAACTTTTTAACACATCCGTAAGAAGGGTATTTACTAGTTTTTTACACATGTGAAAACTGAGATTCAGAAAGGTCAAGTGGCTTGCGTAAGATCACAGTTAATTCTCAACAAGAGGTAGGATTTTTCAATTAGATCTGACTTAAAGCCTGGACAATGTTTGATATGCTATGCCTTAACACCCACCTTACAAGGATCCCTCTCTATTAAGGTAGTTATAAATATTTTATTTTTCTGAAAATAGTTGTTCCATTTCTGACATATGATATTAAATATATTTTGCTATGTATATAAACACATGTATGTGTGTATATGTGTACTTAAATATTATCCCTTATAATCATTTTAACAAATTAGTTTATAATTCTACCAAAAATGTCTAGTTCCTTATACATTATGCCTTTGTTTTTCAGATGGTAGTCAATTTGTCAGAATCATTTGTCATCTTAAATTTACAGATGTAGCAACGGATTAGATGAGACTGAATAGAGAAGTTTGAGGGCCAAAGCATCCACAGCTCAGATTTCTATCACGAATTGAAAGGGAACTCCATGTGACAAGAGCTTCAGATCTGGAACCAATAAGCACTAGTAAAACCAAAGGCCCAGATTCCATATAAGCAATGCATTTTTCATCCATATCAAACTAAGCTGTTAAAAATATATGTGCTTCCATACATTTATGAGACTGGCTAAGAGATACCATGTATATTAAACTCATTATATGTTTTATTAAAATTATAATAAATAATCAACTTTAATAGTAATATAACAATAAAGCACTCCAAACAATTATACAAACAACTCATTCTAATCATAACAATTTTTGTATATAATGTGGCCATTTTTATCAAATGTATTCTTACTAAATGTATCATCCATTATTTTGAGTCATTCTACACACTAACAAAAAAAAATGACTATACCCAGTTATATTTAATAGAAGGGATTATTATACTGTCCTTTAAAAAAAATTATCCCAATGGAGTATTAAAATAGGTGCCTTAGAAATGATGTGGAATTTTTTGGATCTGCCAACAGAGGCAACCACAAATATTTGTCAAAACTTGTTTCCTAGGCGCTCTCATCCTTGGTAAGTGCCAATCAGCCCATTAGACTGGTGATAAGGAGAGAGGGAGAACTTGAATTACAAAGCATACTCAGTTCCCAAAGAGAATAAATCCCTGAAAATTAATGCTGACCATATTTAATGGAGTCTATAATGCATATTTTCTGAAATTGGGGTGCCTTTTTATAATCAAATCATCTTAGACTTGATAAAATTTGTTAAATCACTAAATGAATTTTACTCAACTCAGCTTTGCACAGCAATTCACACGTAGGTCAAATGTTTTCTCCACAGCTTCCTTTTTTCTTTTTATTTTCTTTTTTAAGATTTTACTCATTTATTTGACAGAGAGAGACAGCGAGAGAGGGGACACAAGCAGGGGGAGAGGGAGAGGGAGAAGCAGGCTTTCCATTGAGCAGGGAGCCCAATGCGGGGCTTGATCCCAGGACCCTGGGATCATGACCTGAGCTGAAGGCAGACATTTAATGACTGAGCCACCCAGGCGCCCCTTCTCCACAGCTTCCAAACAGATCTGCAGGTTCTGACAATGGCGGAGTGAGCAACAGAGTGTCCTAACACAAGACTTCTCTGAGTAGTTACCCAAATATGAATGTCCTTTATCCAAAGCAGGCCCATGACCACAGAATGAAACAAGCCTAGTCCAAGTGCCAAAAAGATGAGTTGCAGTAGTATTTGCACACAACTAATTGCTACAAGGTTCACTAATCACTAGGAAAACCTTAGATAAGGCAATTCACCAATGGACCCAGGGGAGCAGGCCATTTTTTTTTAAAGAATACACATTTTGCATGAGTTTTTAATTGTCTTAGATAGTTTAATAAGTAAAGAACATAGTGGCTCATGCATATAAAGGCAGTCTTTTGTGAGAGAGTCCAAGCAGGGGAAGTGGGAGAGGGAGAAGCAGGCATCCTGCTGAGCAGGGAGCCGGATGCGGGGCTCAATCCCAGGACCCTGAGATCATGACCTGAGCTGAAGGCAGAGCTTAACAACCGAGCCACTCAGGTGCCCTTGAAGTTAGAATCTTAAAAATAAAAAACAAAAAAATCACACACAAATGTTCATCTATATTTTCTCAGAGATCTCTTATGTCCCTTGTAATCCAATTAATTTTAGGCACATTGCAACTTCTCCATTATAGTTGGAAAATACCATTACCTATCAGAAATCAGGATGAACTGTGTATTAATTTAGAATGATATTATAAGATGGTAAATTATAGTAGGAAAGTAAAAAATGTGTCCAACAAAGAAATTCCTAGTTTTGGACAGAATCCCTAGCACCATTTTAGTGATAAACCAGTCTCTTGTTAATGTCTTACAATCAGTGAGTGCTGATTGTGTGTGATATACTTTACTCATAATATTTCACTTAATCTTCATGGCAATGAAATGGATATTATAATCCTCATTTTTATAGATGACCAAAAAAAAAGAAAGACATTAAATAATTTGCCTAAGATGAACTGACCAGCATTTCTAAATCGGTCTTTCAAACCTCAAAATCCATTTTCTTAACCATTACACCATACTCCCTCTTGGCCCAAATGAATTGCCATAATGTAATTTGAAGGTGGGAAGGCAGTGACATTACGAAACCAGGAACTGAGAGTGAAGGATGTAAGAATCCCTATAATCAGCTCTTTCTGATTGCTCAAAATTTTTCAAATGGATAGCACATACAATTAAGGCAAATTGCATGTTGGCAGAAATTAGTCCATTAAAGGCAAGAGTATTGTGGAAAAGAAGAAGCATTCATGTGGGGAAACAAGTTTTAAAAAAATACGATAGGCAATTTAATTTTTCAATTCCTTGAGTTTTACAGTGAAGACTTAAATAAGAGTTACAAGTGATGTTCTGAGATTTTTTTTTTTTTAAGATTTTATNGAAGAAGCATTCATGTGGGGAAACAAGTTTTAAAAAAATACGATAGGCAATTTAATTTTTCAATTCCTTGAGTTTTACAGCGAAGACTTAAATAAGAGTTACAAGTGATGTTCTGAGATTTTGAAGAGTAGAATTACTTTCCAAATTCCTTTGGAAAACATGAAAGAGNAGCCTGATGTGGGGCTCGATCCCATAACGCCGGGATCACGCCCTGAGCCGAAGGCAGATGCTCAACCGCTGTGCCACCCAGGCGCCCCGATGTTCTGAGATTTTGAAGAGTAGAATTACTTTCCAGAATTACTTTCCAAATTCCTTTGGAAAACATGAAAGAGTACAGTGGGCTACTACTTTTAATGATACTGAACAAATCTCACTAGAAAATTTAGACTGCACAAAAGAAGCTTCTCAATACTAAATACTTGGGAAAATCTCCTTTCTTTGATGTGAATGATGAACTTTAGCATGAAAACATTTAACAGCCAGGGGGACTCTAGGCCAAAATTAGCAAAACATGACAATCCCTGGTAAGTAATATGTTGTTTCATGTAGGTGTGGGTGAGATGTGAGAGGGAGTAAAGAAAGCTGTGTGAGGGGAATGGCATCTCTATGCTGAGATCACCTGCAGACACACACAAATAACTGTGAAGGTATCTGTGAATCTCCAACATTTTCTATTCTGCAGTAGAAAGATTACTGCTTCAAAAATAAATGAATCTGGAATATTTTTAAAATAATTCTAAATAGCCTGAGATGTTGAAGATTAGATTCTAATGATACAGTAATCTTGTTATTAGATTAACAACCTGGGCTAGTAATTTTGACAACCAAATAAAATAAAAGTACCAGTGGTGGGAAATCAGATAATATCTAACCAGGATGAAACTGTCATCAAGAACTAGTCACGAGCCAATGTTAGTTGTTTTCTGTTTGTTTGTTTTGCCTCCAGTCTCCTTTCACCTCCTTTCATACAAGTGAACACTGATCTCCAAATCTATTTATCTTATTTATCTGAGTTTTCAATAACCAAAAAATTTCAGGAGCAACCCCAGGGTAATGACATACATGTGGTTCCAGAAAAATCTACAACCACCTGAACAGAAAGGATCTGCTAAAGAAGACTTGCAGATTTTTTTCCATCAGTCTGCCCTCCCATTCCTTGCTCCAGGGATCACTCCTTCTAGCAGCCCTTCTCTATTTTTCATCCCACCCTGCTGGAATCATTTCACATAATTTGGGGAAATGTTTCTAGCAGTCTCATATCCACTGTTGCTGCAGGTTTGAAAGAACTGTTTTGATTCCCACTTTTGCCAAACAGACTCTGACCTATACAGGGCTATGAGAGTCTATTATAATTCCAGGTACTATCTCAAATTGTTGGGGAAAAAATGAAGGTGAAAACAATCAGGTTTTATTCTGAACACATTCTGCCAATTCCGATTAAAAACAACAGATATACATAGATAGATAGATAGATAGATAGATGATAGATAGATAGATGATAGATAGATAGATAGATAGATAGATAGATAGATAGATAGATAATAGATAGATAGACAGGTACATCTTTTCCAACTTGTGGGAAATCTATTGCTTTCTGGTAACAACCCCCTACCTTCCTCTACAAAATTGCAGCTTCTAAGTGAAGAGATGGTGAAAACAAGGGGCAAGCTCCAGAGGCCTTAATTTGTCTGAACCTGTTTTGTACTGGCACACAGAGCCAGAGAGGGCCAGAAGCCTGAGAGGCAGGCAGCTAACCCCCTCAGACAAGCTGAACGGGGACTGCAGCTAAAGAGCTGGAACCTACATCAGTCCGCCCAGCCTGTGTCACTGGGCTTGTTAACCACGTTGTGCCCTTAATTTTTCTTTTCCCAGAGCAGAACCAAAAGGAGGGAGAGAAAAGAGAGAAGAAAGTTGGACGTTACATCTCCAGCAGTTTTTCAGTCCAGGAATTTAGGAATGGTGCTAAAAGGAAACCCAAGCCGGAGCACCTTTAGCTACAGAAAAAAAAGAGAAAAAAAATCTTGTCTCCACAGCCTCCCGCACACCAGACATCAGTGTCATTATTTTATGAAGACATCACTCTACCATCCATAAGAGTGCTAGAGGTGACTGATAATAATTAATATATCTCTTCAATTACAGCCTCTGACAATATTACTGAAAGGCATGTCATGGATAACGTTACATAACAAAAGATATGCTGAAAGTATTTTGTTACATGACTATTCCATCACTTACATTTTCTGCATCTGCTACTCTCCTTTCTCCTACTCGGATTGATGAAACTGCTTCCACTGGCATTTGCAAAATTCCAGTTGTACCTCTAGGACCAAAGTTTCATGGAGCACTGCTATATTCACCTGCAGAAATCCATATTCACCATTTCAAGAGATGGATTTGACTGAAGCAAAAATATCACCTAACATGGCATGCAGATATTACACTTTCTTTAAGTGAGGCCTGGGATTAAGTGAGTCTGAATTATGAATCTGTATTTTTTTATGCGAGAAAGCCAACTCTGTGCTTTTTGAAAATGTAGCTCTCAATGTATATTTGGTTCTCAAGGGGAAACTCAGGCATCATTGTGTATTTCCTAAATTAATCCAATTATAATGATTTCTATATTTAACGATGAGCCACAAATGTTTTTAATCATGTCTTTCTCCCTATGGTACAGCTTACACGATACCGTTGCATTCCAGCTACAGAGCAGCACAAAAATATCCTTGTACACTAAAAGAATGCCTGGCAATTCAAGGAATTCATCCTCAAAGTTCAAGTCACTCTCTGAGAGGGCAGAAGCCACAGATTTGAAACCAAACAAAAGTCTGTCATGCTTGTGTTTTCTTTGGCTTTTTCTATCCAGCCAAACCGGAAAATTACAATAAAAAGTATTCACCTTGGTGTCTAAAATTATGCCCTTAAAATTAAACAAGATAATTACCCACTTTGTATTTCTCTTTTACTCTAAAGACACAGAGTTTTTGTTTTATGGCTTCCAGGAAGAAATACTAAGAATTTTTTTTT